>NW_010340139.1:1137-8247 GCF_000700745.2 Antrostomus carolinensis
GTTTGTTTTTTTGTTTTTTTTTTTTTTCCCAGGTAAATCTTTCCTGGGTTAGTTCAGAAGGGTTTGCATCATCTCAGAGCTGGACAGCAGGTTTTTCACCGTGTGTCAAGCAAAACTGACCCCAAAACTTGATGCCCATGGGTAGAGCTCAGAAATCAGGCCACAGAGAGTGATTGAAATCACAGAATCCCAGAATTGCCTCAATTAGAAAAGCCCCTTAAGATCATCGAGTCCAACCATGAACCCAACACTGACAAGTCCCCGACTAACCCATGTCCCTCAGCACTATGTCTACACGACATAGACATGAAGGGGCTGGGGCAAGGCAGCTGCTACCCTGTTGGGACCTTTCCAACCCATTTTATTTATTTCACCTTGCAAGAGGGACAAGAGTGACCCATTCAAAACAACAAGCCAAGGGGACAGTGCCAGCGGGCTGGACAGCCACGTCCCCAAACCCAGGCACTCACCTGGGTATTGTTTAATTTAGTAGGGACGCAGTCTCCGTTCCTGAGTGTTCGCTCCCTTTTCCAGATCACCGGTGAGTGGCACAGCCAGTTCTCCTCAGGAGCCCATGGGTCACTCCCTGCATTGTCAAAATTCACCCTCTATTCCTGCTCTCCACTCCCTTGCTGCTCTTCTGCAGCCCATGAGAACTTCTCTCATTGGTGGCACTGAGCTTTCCTGGGCTGGGACATGAGCCTCCACCTCTCTAAAGTGCTGGAGAGGGTTTCCTCAAAAAACAAAATGAACAAAAAAGGCTCATAGGAGTCAAATGAGCAGAAATCTTCCATTCCAGGGTAGGTGAGAGTGCAGGATGATCTGGACAAGTGTGATGGGATAGAGACATCCCCCACTCCAGACCTTCTGTGAGTGGCTGGAGCCCAAACAATCGTGATGACCATCCCTCAAGGCTGGGCAGATTCTACGGTCTAGCTCAGGATAACATAGCTAATCCAAAAAAAACTTTGTGGGAAATACTGAAGAAGGAGCAGAGGGTCTTGCTGGGTCTCCTCAAACATTTGGGGCACCTGGAGGAAACATCAGCTAGTTCCCCCGAGCAGTTGGTTCACCACCCCTCTGCCACACTTTTCCCCAGCTGCAGTTTCTCATGAAGCTTCACACCCTGTGTTTGGACTGGCCCAGGATCACTTTGCTCCATGGACAGCAAGGACCTGGGCTTTGTGGGACCTCTGTGCCCCCATGGGTTGATGTGAAGAGAGACCTGAGTGAGGAGTGGCCATGTCACCCACCAAGGCGCATGTGCACAGCTCTGTAGGTACTCAGATGAATACCAGGACTCAGCACTGTGGTGGCAACAACTGGAGCCGCTTCTACCAAACCAGCAGGTTCCTGTGCTACATCCAACAGTCAGTGGCAGGTCCCCTTGCACACCCACCTTTGGACCTGAAGTCACCATGAGATATTTGCAGATGGATATCATCCTTCCCCACCTTGAAAACTACCTTGGTGAGACCCTGGCAGGGGCTCCCAAACTTTCCCTGTGCTACCTGTGGAAGTGGAAGGAGACTTCCACATCCACGGTCACGTTTCTCCAGGGACTTGCTGTGCACCATATTGGCCACCTCCAGTATCCCAGAGCCCCCCATTTTGCTCCCACAAACTCCCATCAATCCTGTTGTTCAGCCTGGAGAAGAGAAGACTCCAGGGAGATCTTATCATGGCCTTTCAATACTTGAAGGTGGCCTCTAAGAGAAATGGGGACAAACTTTTTAGCAGGACCTGTAGCGATAGGACAAGGGGTGATGGATCTAAACTGAAAGAGGGGACAGAGTAGATGTAAGGAAGAAATTGTTTATGCTGAGGGTGGTGAAACCCTGGCCCAGGTTGCCCAGAGAGGTGGTAGAAGCCCCATCCCTGGAAACATTCAAGATCAGGTTGGATGGGGCTCTGAGCAACCTGATCTAGTTGAAGATGTCCCTGCTCACTGCAGGGGGGTTGGACTAGATGACCTTTAGAGGTCCCTTCCAACTCAAACTACCCGTGATTCTATGATAACTCAGGCACCGGATGGATGGGCAGGCATCGCCTGGATCAACGTCTCCTCTTCTGTGGCCTTGAGCAGCATCTCCCTCTGGTGGCTGAGGAACAAGGAGCTTTGGGGAGATACCTGCACCCCCAACACGAGACACAGACACCACAAAGGCTGGTTTGGTTTTTTTAAAGCATGGTGATATATTACCAAAGACTGAAAAACAAACTAGATACAAATTTCCATCATTCCAAGGCAGCTCTGCTGCCTTTTGTGTGATGCACACAGTGAGGAGGACCCTGGAAAAGCTGCTGCAACTGCTTTGTCTCTGCGGAGCACAACCACAGCACGGTGGTTTTGGGGTTCAAATCGAGACATGGAGCTTTCACCACGCTGGAAAGCAGCTTCACTCCAAAACTGGAACCAACTGGGTTTTCAGTGCCCAGATCAGCTTGAAGAAACATCTGGCTGGGTCAGTCCTGAGCTGTGAAGATTTTCTTTAATAATTCATCACATGCTTGTCCTTCTGCTGCCTTTCCTGCCTTGTGGCACCACCAAAGTCCTGCCTGCAGTGGGACAACAGCTGGAGGATGTGGCCAGATGTGCACCAGCTGGTACCATGAGCTTGCTGGTGAATCCAGCTGACCAGACCTCAATCAACATGTCAGTCCATGTCCTGGGCACAAATCCATGTCCAGCCAGCCTGACTGGAAGCATTGACTGTTTCTGAGGTCATGGTATGGAGGATTTGGTTCCTGATATAAAGAAAGTCTGCCAATGGGGATTTCATGGTGGCAGTATGAAGATCTGTTGTGAGATTTGACTTGAGGCTAAATTTAGGAGGGGGCATCTAGCCAGATGTGGATTATCTGCAGTTGGATGGAAGGAGGCAAGGATGAGGTTGGACAGAAAAGACCACTTGAAGCAGCAGGGCTGTGGGCAAAGAAGCAGGACACGGTTTTTGTCTGCAGTTCAGGGTCCTGAGGTTGTGGTCTGTAGTATGAAGAGGATCCAAGACCCTACACGTGGCTCCAGCAAAAGGAGTTGGTAAAGGTCTCAAGATGAACCCAGTGGGGGAAAAATAAATCAAGCACTGCTGAACTTTACTTTAGGGCTTATTCTGCCCAGAGGAAGGACATCTGAGAGTAAAACTCATTAGTTTTCTGGTTTAGGCACTTATTTGTCCTGAGAAGTCTCCTGCTTTGGCCAGTGTTGCAGCCTCTGGAGACAGCAGCCAGATCTCCATGCTGGAACAGGCCAGTAACTTGTGTTGGCACTTGTTAAAGGACATGTTTCAAGACATTGTCCCAAATATATCAAAGGCAACATGGTCCAGCTGTCTTGCAAGACCGTTACATAAATAAGTTTAATAAATACCTAAACCTGGACTTCTAAGGCTTGTTAAGACCTTTGAAGCTCTCCAAAACTGTAAGTAGAAGATGCCCCAGGAGGGAAGGTGATGTCCTAGCAATGAAGGAACATCTGCCCAGTGGCGGGAACACCATGGGGACAGTGTTCATGACCAGTATTAACATCCCACCCCCTCCTGCCATACTCTACTGATGAGACAGTCACCCCAATGCTGACTCAAGGTGATGGTGCAGCAATTCGTAGGGTCACTCCAGCAACTCAGATGGGTCTGTCCCCTCTCCCAGCTCCCCCAGCCCTTCCTGTGGGCATCTAAGGTTGGCTTTGGGGGTGGAGGTGAAGCACGGTGGCCTCACCTTGCTCCTCACAACCTGTGTGCCACAAGGGTGGGTGTCCCAAAGGCGATGCCACCCCATGAGGGCACCCAAGCTCTCTTTGGGGGGAGCCACCACCCCACAGCCGCTCATGCTGCTGAGGGAAGAGCTTCTCGGCAGGTGCCTGTGAGCACAAGAGCCCAGGATTGGGCTGATGCTCACCATCCCAAGGGATAAATCCTCTCCTCCTCCTTTTCCCAGGCATCCCGGGGCAGGCTGGGCTTCGCTGTCCCTTTGCTCCAGGGCCACGCAGGTAGCTGTGGCTGTCCCCAGGCCAGGAGAGGTGATACCTCCTGTGCTCACGCTGAAATACACAGAGGAGCTCTCAGGTAGGTCTGGGGAGAAGCTGCTGGGAAAAGATATGGGTGGGGGAAACCCAGGCTCCTGCCCTGCTCTGTCCTCCTGTGCTGTTCTTGCAGTGTCAGTGCTGGGTTTGTCACCTCCTCCATTCCTCATCGCTGGCAAGTTCTCATCAGTCACACCGGGTCCAACACCCCCAAGACTGATTTCCCTCGTGGGGAGGGAAAGGTTTGCCCCAGGCTCAACACTGGTGGCTCTTCCCATCACCCATCCTCCAGCACAAACCTCTCCCACACCACCATCTCCAAAAGCTGCGTTGATTATAGACATATCTCCTGTCTTCAGGGTCAGCTTTACCAGCAGCCAGTGGTGATGGTTTGTCCAGCCATCCTCCAAACACCCACTGAATTGCACGAGTGCTGAGCTGTTCCTGTTTTGGGGATCTGCTGCGGTCCCTTCTCCTGCCAAGGACCTGCTGTGTCCTGAAATTCCCAGGCTCTGGCCAGCTTGGGAGCCATCTCCAGCAACCTCATCATCGCCAGCAGCCGCATCACCGCAGGTTGTCTCCAGGAAACCCTGCCAGATCTCTGTGGACTTGGGATGGAGCAGGCTGTAATAAACCACCAGAGCTACAGCACCTGAAAAAAAGCAGAAAGGTGTCAAGGGATGAGTCTCAACAGCCTTTTGATGACATATGGAGGAGAGACCAGACCTCGCTGCCACCTCCAGATCAACAGGTCCTTTGCAGAGATGCTGCTGGGCATCAGGTGTCCCAGCAGCATGTCTTCCAAGCATTTTTAGGTATGTAAGAATCCAACTCGAGCAGCTTTCGGGAAGGGGAATGCTCAGCACACCCTCAAGACTGAATTTAATCTGGATTGCTTTGCAGACTGGCAAGTGGACAACAAGGCAGGTGCTGAGCCCCAACAGACAGGGCAGAGGGCAGGGAGGAGATGTGAGATGCAGGAATCCTTCCCATCTCACAGCATCCCCATCCTTCAGCCATTACATGAGACACCAGCAGGTTTTTAAGACACTTTCCTACTAAACTCATTCAAGGCCAGAGGAATTGCTCCTTTTCCAGCCCAAATGTGCCCCATGAGCCTGGTGGGGACCTCACCCAGAAAACAACAACTCCCATACTTGCCCAGTGCTGGCTTTGCTGGGACCAGGTTGCCCAAGGAAGTTGTGGATGCCCCCTCCCTGGAAGTGTTGAAGGAAGGCCAGGTTGGATGAGGCTTTGAGCAACCTGGTCTAGTGGAAGGTGTCCCTGCTGATGGCAGGGGGGTTGGAACTGGATGAGCTTTAAAGTCCCTTCCAACCCAAACCATTCTGTGATTCTATGACAGGACAAGGGGTGATGGTTTTAAACTGTGAGAAGGGAGATTTAGACTTGATAGAAGGAAGAAATTGTTTATGCTGAGGGTGGTGAAACCCTGGCCCAGGTTGCCCAGAGAGGTGGTAGAAACCCCATCCCTGGAGAGATTCAAGGTCAGGTTGGATGGGGCTCTGAGCAACCTGGTCGAGTTGAAGATGTCCCTGCTCACTGCAGGGCAGTTGGACTAGATGACCTTTAAATGTCTCTTCCAACCCAAACCATTCTATGGTTCTATGGTGACAGAAAGCACAAGCAGATGTGCTTCAAAATTGCATATATTGTATTTGGCAGCAGTACCTGAGCCATTTGGTGACACCTCAATCATTTCTGCAAGCCTTCCTCGTCAGGGATGGGCTTTTAAGAAATGATAAAGAAGTGAAACTCAAGGGTGATTTCTGTATGGTCAAATACATTCAGATGCTTAAGCTGGAAGAAATAAAGCAAATAACTGATGATACTGATCTCATTTCCTCTCCAAACACTCAACCCAGGCTTTAAAACCCAGCAGATCTTACCTATGACAGACCCTGACATGACAGCCCCAGTCACGCCCAGGCTGTTCCTCAGCTCTGCCTGCAGGAACCGGGTGGCCAGCAGCAGCAGGAGGGTGTTTTCCATCAGCATTATCTACAGAGCAGAGGGAAGAGAGTTGTCACTTATTCTTCTGATGGCCTTAGACGTGCTTCCGATGACAGAAAACACCCAGTTTCTTGATTTCACTGATTTATTTTGCAATTAACTTAATTAACTTATTGCTTTTAAAACAGAAGGGCTGCTGACCTGAACTTTCTGCAATGTCTTGACCTTTCTTAACCATGAAAAATAACTCTGGTGTCACTAAGACATTGTATGGCTGCTCCTAAGAAAACAAAGAAGATGCATCCACCTTGGTGACCATGTGGATTTATTAGGACATGGGAAATGCTGGGTTTTTATCAAGTGATGGGATGTGAGAGGTGAGAAAGGAGAGGCTGAAGCTATTGCTTCTCCCCAGCAGCTGCATCCATGTGGAATATTGAATATCCTGGGTACTTACTGCATAAAACACGGCCACCCTGTGCTTGGAGGGACCAGGTCGGACATTAACGTAGCAGAAGATGTACACAGCTCCCACCAGGCAATTGAACAGCCTCCAGTGGCAGGGCTGGGCCACAATGTCTGTCTGTTGGGCCACCAACCAGAAGGACATGAGCAACCAGTGGCCACCTGCAAGGGGAAGGGACTGAAAGAGCAAAGCCATTCCTGGGGGAGGCTGCAAAGCTCTCCCAGTACCAGGAGCATCCCTATGGCTGACAGCCTATGGGACATGGAGAAGATGATCCCAGGTCCTACCTGCCACAGCAAAAACCCAGAAGGAATACAGCCTGGCAAAGAGCACCAGGGCCAGGACCCTGGTCCCCAGCATCCCCATCCTCCAGAGCAGCAGGCAGAGGATGGCTGCGACCGGCGGGCAGAGGTGGCCAGGTTTCAGCAGGCAGATGAAGCGGTTGTAGGAGACCAAAGCCCAAGAGAAAGAGAGCAGGGACAACCCAGCACTGACACCTGCACAGGGACAGGGATAGTCAGATGTTCTGAAGGACACCTGATTACGTTGTAGGACCATATCTCAATGCTGAGGAGTTGTTGGTAACACAGCATCCCACTACAGGCCATACACCCTGCTGTCCTGCCAACTGGAGTACTTCAACCAATTCCTG
>NW_010340139.1:8270-9339 GCF_000700745.2 Antrostomus carolinensis
TGCTGAATCTGGTCTCCTCTGCAACCTTGTCACCTCCCTGCTTAGATCCTCTGACCACTCTCTCCCTTTTAGCACCAGGGCATCTCCATCTCTGGTGACTGTGACTGGACCAGACACTGACACCAATTTGAGCGTGACCTTGCACACATCATGACTCCACACTCCAACTCCTCCCTTTGCACACCTAAAAGTTCACCTTTTCTCCAAAACAGCCCCAAAACTCTAAATGCTCATCACTGCACTGTGATTCGGGTTGGATCATCAAGAGGAACATGTGTTGGGTTCAAACCCTCTTGCACTGGAGGTCCCCCATACAGAGGACTGACTGTACCCACCAGGAGAAGCCATGGGTAGCTCAGAGACTCCTCCAGGTTCAGCCACAGCAGATCTTTAAGCTTTGCACTGGGGCTTCCCAGTTCCTTTGCAGCGTGTTCCTCCATCCAGAGCCTGCTCTGCACCCTGCCAGGTGGGCACATACATCCCCCATCCAAACACATCACCCCTCTGCAACTTGCAGCATCCTCCTGGGAAGTCCTCGCTCACCAGGGATGAAGCCCGTTGGGTTGACCACCACGATGATGTAGACCTGCAGCAGGAGGTGAGGCAGGGTCTGCAGCAGGGCTTCCAGGAGCCGTAGAACACACACGTCCCCATGCTGCATCAGCACCTCCTCAGCACAGGCATTGCCCCCCGTCATTGTCACCATCCGCAAAACATCCCAGTACCTGCAAGAGTCACCGTGATGGGGTGTCCACCTTGGTTTTGGCAGGTTTGTGACTGTGCCCAGGTTGAGAGGGGCTGGATGGACCATAGGGAACATCTCTCACCGCTTCCAGAGGCCCAGCTGCAGGAGATGGAGCACCAGGAGCCAGCAGCCGGGTGGGTGGCCATCTGCTCTGAACCAGAAGATGCTGAGGAGCTGAGTGGCATAGCCGGGCACCACACAGGCAATGGTCAGCCCAAACCAGCCCAGCTCCCCATGGATGAGGTAGTGGATGATGGTGCAGAGCCCTGGAGAAGAGCAGAGACACATCATGGAGGGATGCCACAGCCATGCACACCCAGCAGC
>NW_010340139.1:9429-9699 GCF_000700745.2 Antrostomus carolinensis
GGCTGGTCAGCTGTGGCACAGCCACCACCAGTGAGGGGCCTGGCCCAGAGAAGGGCTCTGATAAAAAGCGCTCAGACAAGGGCTCACACTCCAAAGAAATAATAAAAAATTAAAATATATTTTTTAAAATTTTATTTTTTCAAATTAAAAAAAAGGAAAAAAAGAAAAAGAAGAAAAAAGGAAAATAAAAGAAAAAATAAAAAGAAAAAAGGAAAATAAAATAAAAATAAAAAAAATAAAAAAGAGAAAAGGAAAAGAAAAGAAAAGAAA
>NW_010340140.1:0-379 GCF_000700745.2 Antrostomus carolinensis
TTCACCCACCAGGAGCCCAGGAGGGAACAGTGCCCCTCAGGAACAGGTTTCTGGGCCTTGGGCCCAGGTGAAAGCAAAAGATCCCAATCGTTGTTGGCCTAAAGTAGGCATTTCCTATTTAATTTAAAAATAAATACATAAAAATCAGTGACTTTCTGTCTGCAGCCAAGTGTTGGGGTACAGGCACAGCACGAAGCCAACACCCCCATCCCTGCTCCCCTCCCTCCCTTACACACAGACACCAATGGAAGCACATCAGCGTATGCACTTTAATATAAACCATGTCATAGTTCCGAGGACTTCAGCATGTACAAGATAAAGTCTGATTCAAAAAAAAAAAAAAAAAAAAAAAAAAAAAAAAAAAAAATTTTTCTACACA
>NW_010340140.1:416-3547 GCF_000700745.2 Antrostomus carolinensis
TAACAGCATGAGCATCACACAAGTTTCACCCCTGTGGTGCAGTTAGCAGCTCTCAGCCCCTTTCTCCTCCCCACAACAACAGAACAACTTAAAAAAAAAAAGGTGAGAAGTGACATTCAATGAGTACACCTGCATTTAAATTAAGGCAGAATAAATAACTGTTCTACACCAGTGCCAGGCATCTTCAGAGGGGTGCTGGAGCTTGGGGGACTCTGCTCCTCACTCCTGTGGCTGCCATGCTCCTTGCAAGTGTTCGTGAGCCTCAGGTGAGTCAAACACACCCTGTGAAAAGATCCCCCACCCCAAGCAGGGCTTGGCCATAAGGTTATTTTTACTTTGCCAAGCAGCTCAGCCTCTTCCTCACCCATTTTATCTGGGATTTCCCACCCACCCACATTGAATCCTCCATAAAAGCCTCCTGGTTGCTTCAGCAGCATCCCTATCCTGGACCAGAGAGAGATGATCCACTCACCTTGGGCAGGGACTGGCTGGCATGAAGGGCCACAGCCCAATTTGGGATTTACAGACCTGCAGCTACTGTTGGAACAGTAACTGATGAACAGTTCCTGAGCCCAGCTCAGTCCAGGATGAGTGGCTGAAGTGACACAGTCCACTCAAAGGAAGGAAGCCACTGCTCTTTGTGGCGTGAAGAGTTTCCCTATCTATTGGGGTGGGCACAGCAGTTGGATATAGCTGGGCAGAGTTAGCTCCACCAAAAAAAAAAAAGTGGCCAATTAGAGGGAGATGGCTGTTAATGTGAATGATGGTACATACCTCAACCATAAATGCAACCACAATGTGAATACAATTCTGCCAAGTAGTGCAAGACATTTGGTGGGGTGGGGAAATAATAATAATAATAATAATAATAATAATAATCAGTGTCCCACTTTCCCTGCCAGGGGAACAGTCATTTAGAGGGAAATCCACCCAACAGCAAAAGTTAGAGCTCTGTTCCATCCCAGCCAGTTAGTGTATTAGTCCAAATTTTCTTAAACCACAAGCAAAGGACAGTACAATCCTTAAAAAAAAAATAATCCCAAACCCACAACAAAAATACCCCAAACATAAAAACATATTCCATTAAAATCTGGCTTCTTAAAGCCTCTATAAAACCTAGATGCCCTCTTCAGTTGGTGCATAAGAAAATCCTAAAAATGCATCTGAGGCACTGGAGCTGCTGGCTGCAAGGTCAGGTGTGTGGGTGATGGAGGTGGAGATGGCTTCTTGGGTGAACTCTGGGTCAAAGTGTCGCAGATCAGCTGGACCTGCCTAAGCCAAGGAGCAAAGAGGCACATGGTCATTTCAAGTGAACAGACCCCAACCAACTGCTTGTGTTCACAGTAACACAGCTGCTCTTCCAAAAGAGTCATCACCATTGCATTTGCATTTCCTAACCTGCACTTCCACAACCCTCAGTATCAGCATAAGACATCTAGAGACGATTCCTTTTGTACCACGACATAACAGATACCAACAGAAATACCCACTTACCACGTTGGGGTTAAAGGGAGGAGTAATCCTCTTGTGGTACAAGTCATCCCAGTTTATTGGGCTGAAGAATACATGGTTCTTTATCTCAAGCTGCATAGAAAGTGGGAGGGGGAAAAAAAAAAGTCACTCTTCTGCCAACTCTCCTTTTCCAGCACCTGCCAGCTGGTTTCACAGCATTAAGTGGCTTAAGCAGAACTTGGAACTACCATGTATTCATGGAGGTCCCATGTAGCAAATCCTTAATACATGAGGGTCATGGTCCAGTAACCCTTTGAAGGGAGGTGACACCATCACACCTTGGTGTCCTAGCTCACTACCACACCTTGAATCATAGTGTTTCCCTTTGGAAATCCAAATCAACCCCATAGGCCCCTTTTAGCGGGCTAGAGAGACAACAGTGTGCATGGAAAGCTTTTTCCAAGGTAGTGCTGTTGTCATGAAAGAAAAGCTCAGAATAGAAAGGTTTCCTATCTAACCTCCCTCCTGATCCCAATGGAGACAACCTACAAAGTCTGTCTTGGCACCCAGCCTCCTCTTCTGGTCCTTGTGGAGGAGTCCCTGGAGGATGTCACAAGCTGCCACAGTCTTGCTTCCTTGGATCTGGAGTGGCTTGTGCAGAATGTTGTCATACATCTGAGACACATCCCGGCTGTAAAAAGGAGGCTAATTTGAAAGAGAGGAGAAGCAGCCAGATAAAACATGAGCTTCCATAAGGAACCACACATCACAGGTCAAAACGAGTCCTGCCGTGAGTAAATGAGGGAGGCCTGCCATCTCTCTGCCCCAAAGGGCAATGATATCATTGAACCAAGCCATCTAATTCAGGATCCAGTTGTCTGTATCATGTGCCATATGAACACCAGACCAATCTCACACCACATCTTTTGAAAATAAACCCTCCACCATGCAAAGTAAAACAGCTTCCAAACTTACCAGTCCAAACAGCATTTCGTAGAGGACAGCTCCTAGGCACCACCAGTCTACTGTCCTGTCATACGGCTGCTTCTTCAGCACCTCAGGAGCCAAATACTGGGGAGAGTCAGAAGTAAATATTTGAGTAAAATTACAAAGAAAGGGGTTTGCCCTTGTAAGTTTGCAGACCTGCAGTTCAAGCTGAGCAGACACATGAGGAAGCACACAGATGCAGTTCCTGCTGTGCTTCGATAGAGTCCCCACTTGCTTCAGAGCAATGGGTTTGAACAACACCTACCAAAACCCCCAAAGTGTTTTTCTGGGCTACAGAAAGTGCTCTTCCTATAGAGGATTTGTACAAGGATTTGCCACCCACCACAACTCAGCCAGCAAATCTGTCCTGCACTGACACATTGCACCTCTAAGAGGCTCCTGTGGTTTTGAGAAAGCTGCAGTTTTCAGTCCCAGTAAGTCTGTCCAAAGCAGCAAAGCTACCAGTAACCACCACCAAGGAGCAACAGGCCAGAAATCAAGCAGCCTGCAGAACAATCAGCACATCAAGCCTGGTCTTATACAGGATTATCTCTGTGTACTATCGGGCTCCCTATCCAGGGCAGGAGAAAACCAAAACAACAGCAAAAAAACCCCCACACACAACCAAAACAAACCAAACAACATCACAAAACACCACACACCAAAACCTGTACAGCAAAGCTCTAACATTC
>NW_010340140.1:3583-7943 GCF_000700745.2 Antrostomus carolinensis
CCACTGAAAGCTGAGGGCTGCCACCAGGAAACTCCTGCCCACTTCTCCTGAGATTAAAGAAGATATCTTGTTTACAGATGCTTCTTCAAGCTCCCTGAGGAAGGGCAGCAGGACAGGTGTATTACCAAGGCCAAAGTGCTACCAAAATCCTCAGCTCAGTAAGAAGTAGGAAAAAAAAAAAATCTCCAAGAAGCTAAACTGGAAATAGATTTTGCCAAAACCTGTTTGAGGTGCATTGGAGAACAGGCATTTCCTCCCCTCTGAGGAGGGTTCACATTCCTGAGGGGAGCCTGGTCCTCTCCTCTGCACAGGGTGTTTTGCAGCTCCTGCATACCAAGGACACGCAGAAGGGCACAGCGAGGTCCTGTGTCTGTCAGTACCAGCAGTTCCCTGTTCTGCAGCTCCAGGGTATCAGAGCAGGTAAACAGCCTGCTCACAGGCTTGCTCATGGGCTCCGAGGGTCAAGGTTGTCTCCACAGCCACCTGGAGCAGCCCCAGTTTCATAAGACTGGCCATACCCTCATACAGGGATCCCTACCCCTGACAGCACAGCAAAGTTAGAGTACCAAAAGGCTGTTACAGACAAGACCATCTTTACTGAGTACAGAAGGCCTTACCTGAACTCCAACTTCAGGCTGACAACCTCAAAGAGCCCAAGATGGTCTAATTCACAGAGCCCATATTTGGAGATGCTGAGCACCCACACAAGTCTGAGACCCGAGCAGCAAGTCACTAAAGGCTTTCAGCCCCCAGGTCACAGTGAAACCCCAGCACATGCTGTACCTCAGGAGTGCCACAAAAAGTAGAAGTTGTCTCCTCTTGCTCCATTCCTTCTTTGCAGAGTCCAAAGTCTGTCAATACTATGTGACCCTAAAAGAGAGAAAATTCAGCTTGGTACAACTCTTTCTAGAGAAAAGACAGGATTTCCAAGCATTGGCCTTCACATTGCACCTCGTGTATGTTTTAGTTCCCCACTGCTCATCTGCTTCCCCTCCCTCACCTTCTAGACATCCTATAGTACAAGTGCAGGAACCTAGATAGAAAGTAGAATCTAGATTTTATTTTTTTTAATCTGTATACAACTGCACAGGTGTTAAGAGATCCAACACTGCTGTGCTTTGCCACCGATTTATCCCAGAGCCAGTTTTTATTGCAGTCACCACCAGAGTAGAATCAGCAACTTGCTCTTAGCTCCCTGATCCCTGCCTATAAGTCAGGTCCCAGCTTTTGGGAATTAGCTTAGAGGGCTTCAAATGTGCAGTTCTGCAGAAGGCAGGCTTGCTTCCTCTTGTAGGATCTGCATGGAAATGCAGTGCTGCATACATATATAATCCATGCAATGAAGTTATAGCCCAGCTTGCAGAACCAGAGCCCCCCATTTATCACCCTGCTGCTTTTAAAACCAGAAGGCAAGCAGCATAAGCTGTGAGTCTACCTGGCAATCCAGGAGGATGTTCTCAGGTTTTAAGTCCCTGCAAGACAAAAAAATGCTGTTTGAGCAGATTTGGACTGATATTTAGAAAAAGCCTGATCTGAAACAGCATCAGCTAAGAACAGAAACTAAAAAAACTTCCCAATCGAACTCACCAAGACCTTCCCAAAGCACAGATTCCCATTCCTGTTGGAAATGTATGCAAGCACACAAAGACTGCTCTCAGACAGGGTCAGATACTAGCTTGTATTTCCCTGCATACCTGTGTATAAATAGGGGTTGAGGGGCAATTTCTTCCTTTTTGTGTCAGGCTTATTTTAGATCTTGTCACCCCACCATTCTCCTTCACACTGTCAGGCTGGGAGCATTTATTGTCCATCAGGTTCCATGCAGACAGCACCCCTCTTGCAGGATGAAATGCCACTAGTGCCCTGTCTTGTCTGAGGTAGGAGATTCTTCAGCTACTTCACTCCTGCATTTTGCAGGGCCCTAAAAAAAATAGTCTTTTCCCTCTCCAGCACTGCACACAGCCTGGCTGGGCAAACTTGGTGCCCTTGCTGTCCCTGGCAGCAGACCTGCCTTACCTGTAAATGATGTTTAAGGAATGCAGGTACCCGATTGCACTAGCGACTTCTGCAGCATAGAAACGGGCCCGGGGCTCACGGAAGCAGCGCTCCCTTTGCAAGTGGAAGAAGAGCTACAAACAGATCATAAGGTTGCATCATTTCTTCTCTAAAAAACCTGAAGGATTATCTAGAGCAAGCCTGAAAGCCAGTTACTTGAGTGAAAACTGATTTGCAGGAAGTGGCACATGGACAACACCAAATAAGCTGAAATCAAATGATTTCAAGCAATCTAAACATCTTTCCAGAAATTGCTTCATTTATCCCCCTCTTGTATCACCATCTCACTTAATTCATTGCCCCAAAACCAGTCATCTGCTGATCTAGTTAAGCTTTCCGGCTTGTACAACCCACAGGCCAGTTATAGCTGTAGTATGGCCATGAAGAGCAGTGTGTGCATAGAGCTGAACTCACTGACATCCCCAATGTGAGTTACACTTGGACAAGACATCCACACTAACAGTATCTCCCAGCCAGTTTCAGATAGCACAAAAAAAGGCAGCTGAAGAAAGAGGAGCTTCTACAGTACAGAAAAAGAAGTCTAACATACTGCCATGGAATTGCCCAACTGGAATCCAGAGCTGACACACAAATGAGTTTTGCCTAAAGCTCAGTAACATCATCATTTCTCATATTCTCCATAGGATTTTAAAATACCCCCAGCACAGGTTTTTTCTCAGTGTCCTTGCTTTGGGAATCAGCTGGCACAGGTCACATCCAGCAAGACCTTCACTCAACTTACGAGTGAGGTAGCATGCCAGCTGCTCCTTGCCAGAAGTCAAGGGAACATTCTACTTCAACATCACTATCTGCTGAAGAGAAGGAGTTTTAGGCAATAAAGCAGCATGTTTGGGAAGGACCACATAGAAGATTAAAATAAAGCCTGTATGTGCACTCACCTCTCCCCCGTTTACATAGTCAAGCACAAAGTAAAGCTTCTCTGAAGTCTGGAAGGAGTAGTGGAGTCCCACAAGGAAGGGGTGCTTGACATTTTTCAGGAGCACGTTGCGCTCTGCCATGATGTGGTTTTGCTATCAAAAAGCAGGCAAGGTGTTAAGAATTTCAGGCAAGGGTTCAGTGCAGTCCACCACATGGGCTCACAGCCCCTGAAAGGGAACCACTCTCTCCTCTCTAACCTAATTCATCTTGGTTCTTCTCCATTTTCCCATGGCACCAAGAAATCCATGTTTAACACACAGCTTGTCTATGTGAGTGCTCACTCAGCCACAAGATAACCTCAAGTGCATTACCAGGATTGCTCATACACTGACCACTATTTGCAGAAGCAGCCAAAGAGAGCAGACGTACCTCTTTTTTCTTTAGGATGGTTTTCTTATGCAAGACTTTCACAGCATAGAAAGTCCCATCACACTTGCGTTTGGCCAGGAGAACCTACAACAGAAGGTTCTGGTCACAGGTTTCAATCTCACCTTCTGCCTCCTGGTTAGTGTTTCCTCAGAAGCTCATCACTCTAAGGTGATCATACCCAGATTACAGCTTCAGAGGGTCAGGCACAAAATTTTAAAGACCAAGCTCCAGCCCTTCTTGCTGGAGAACTCCAGCTCCAGACTTCCCAGCACCTTCTCATTGCCAGAAAAAGGCACACAACATCTCCACGTACATGTCTTACACACCAAAAGTAGTTTTGGATCATTTGGGGATAGTCCCATTTAAAGTGGATCCTTGCAATCTCACAAGGTACAGATTTCCCTAGAGCTGTTTTACCAGCTGAACAAGTCTCAGGCTTATTTTGAACCAAGTACTGCTCCCCACCATCACCACTTTGAGCATGAAACACCTCACACTTCTGTCCTTAGAGAGGCTGCAGGAGAGCTCAAAGTAAGAATGGACTATGAAAACCCTATCTCAGGTCTCAGTCCCAGTCTTGGTCTCAGTCCCACTTAGGCCAAACTCCTCAGGGGACGTGCAAGCAAAGGACACAGGTAGAGACTCCTTCAGAAAGGAAGTCTCTTTCTAAGCTGCCTCTGAAGAGCTACAGCCCACCCATACAAATCCACTTACTTTTCCAAAGCTTCCTTTGCCAATAACCTTCAGGAAGTCAAAGTCTGTTGGCTTGGCACTGTTGGGCAAAAATGAAACAAGTTAATGTTTCTGGGAGAGAAACACGCAACAGCAACACTACTATCAAAGCTGAGTTCCTTCTTGGAAACACAAGTGTTTGTGAAAGGGATTAAAGGGCACTGGACAGGTGACCCTCGCTCCCAGGTGGCTGTCAGCAAGCGGGTATTCACACTGTGCATGTCACTGCACCCAGCAGAGGATGAGCAATCTCTCAGCAATCCAC
>NW_010340140.1:7980-11357 GCF_000700745.2 Antrostomus carolinensis
CAAGCAGCACATTTACAGGGGGACACTTTATCCCCATTTCTAGACAGAAAGACAGTCAGGGAGTCAGCAGCAATGAGGAAGATCTTCCTTCACTACCTCTCAAGAGAGATGGGACAAGAGGCTCCAGACAGGGATAGGAGAGGGTGATTGTAACAGGGACCAGCTATAGCTGAATGTCTTGAAAGCCAGTGCATTGGTGATACACATGGCATTACAGGTCAAGTAACATAATTGTTAGGACTTTTGCAGACACTACCCATGCAAGAGACAGGAACCAACTGTGTTCCCCTGCCAGATCTCTTCACTGCATACACCACACCCTACCTGGCTTCTGCAGGGAGCTTACTTTGGGTTAGCAGAAGGTCCAAGGTTGATGTTGTCAGTTGGTGTAGGAGGCTAGGGAGGACAACAATAACATTAGTCACAAGGACCTCACTGCAGGTTATGTTTTCTCTTCCTCAATACAGCATCCCTTGTACAGAGCCTTTGAGAAACACCCATCAGCAGAAGACACAGTGGATGCTATGGCCAACTAAGTGATAGAGAAAGGGAGGACAGAGCTGTGCACTACAGCAATACTACAGCTGGAGACTGCACTAAGCTAGAATCTCATCCCATACTTGCACAAAGAAAAAGGGAGAACCAACAGACTGCTTGACTCCTGACTTGAGGCTTTCAAGACCTGATGTGCTGCCACAGAAGAAAGGCAGTTCATGGCTCAGTTGCTCACTGCAGCACTGGGACAAGGCACTCCCCACTGCCCATGGCAGGCAAGGAGCCCTGTGCACAGCTCAGACTCCTGCACCAGGACTCCAGCATCATCCCTCAGACCCTGCAGCCCTCTGCCCACTCCCATTAACCCCCAAAACTGCTAAGTCTGGGGCCTTGGAAGTGGCCTTACACCCAGCACCACAGAGGTGCTCAGCCCTCTTCCCAGTGGCAAGGTGGTACATCCATATACACACACGTGGTCTTCCTCCTGTTCCTGCTCTCCAGGAATCTTCCCCTCTGCAGATTTTGGGAACATTATGCCTTGTCCAGAAGGCTACATAGGGCCTCTCCATCCTCCTTTTTCTCTACACAGCATCACTGACAAGGCAGCAGCAAGACTGCCAGCAGGCTAACACGGACTCTCCTCCTTGCCCTTCTCCTGTAGGCACCACCCCTCTCCATCCCAAAGGTTAGGACTTGCTGTCTCAGGGCTATGATCTCACCTGGGTGCTTTTGTCTGGGCTCCGAGAACGATCCATTAAAAAAGCAACTCGTTCAGCACTTTGGAAAATAAGAAATCAGTATTGAAAAGAAAATACAAGAGAGAAACAGCTTCACACCATTAACCTGCCAGGGACCTGCAGAGATCCCAGTGCACACTCCCTTCCATCATAGGAGACCTCAGCTGAGTTCCCCAGCTTCCCCCCTTGCTACTTCCAAGGGTTGGGGGTGCACGTGCACTGGGGGAGGTAACAGACAGTGGGTGCAGGCTGACAGGAGATGAAGGGGGAAGAGGTTCCTGGGTGCACAGATGATCTGAACAAGCATGTATTAAATGCCACAGTTAGTCCTTGATTTGCAATGGCAGCAACTGGTCAGTGCTGCTGACATGTGAAGACCAGCACAGCCCCAGCAGTGACCCAGACTGGGTTGCAGCCCTCCTGGCCATAGCCAGACCCTCTTGAGGCAGGTGCAGCCCCCTCCCCACCATGCAGGGATGCTGCAGCACACAGCCCTGCAATCCAACCAGTGTCCCCAGAGGGCAGCCAGGAGAGCCCAGCTGGGTCCAACCACTACGTGCCATCTGGGCTGCAAGTAGTCAAGGCTGTTGCCCCAGGTCAGGGCAGTTTGGGGCTGTTGACACTGCAGGGAGAGGGGCTGGCCATGGCAGCCAGGGCAGGCTTGGGCAGCAGAGGCATTAAAGTCCAGGGCTGTCATCTACCTAGCACAGCTGCTGCTGGAGCTGGAGAAGTTGGACTTGAACAACACTTGTTGGTTCAAACCCACACTGCTCAAGCATACTGGGGAGGGGTAAGTCCTGCCACCCCAGGGATTTTTCCCCTTGGTTTTAAGGGTTCCCCCACCCTCTTTGCAAAAGCCAGGTTTAAAAAGACAAAAAAAAAAATCTCCATAACCCTCTCCCCAGAGAGCTTTGTCCATTCCTCCTCAACCCCACCAAATTCTTACACACAGCAGGGAGGCTCTAAAAGCTTCCATCCCCCCAGCCTCCCTCGACCCCATCCCTTCCAGAAAGGGGGCCCAAAGATCCCACCAACCTCCCCCAGATCTCACCTGTGGGTGCTCCCCCTCTCTGCCCTCACACATCACCAGGCACAGACCCATGGCCATCCCAGAGGCCCCCTCCTCCACGGCCAGGCTCACCATGGCTGGAGATGCAGGGTGGCAGTGGGTGCTGGCAGCTGTCCCCAGGGACTGCCCACATCTGTCCGGTGCCAGCCAGCTCCATTCCCGGCTGAGCCAGCGCGGGGGTTATCAGGCTGAGCTTTTAAAGGGCTCTCATCCCACTGGAAGGGTTTCATACTCACTACGAGTAGAGCCTGGAGCCGGAGGCCTTGATACTTTGTCCTATCCTCTCACGGCCGTTCTTGATGAATTCTGCGAGGAAAGTTGGAGCACCAAAGCCGATTAGCTGGCGGCACGATCACAAGCACACAGAGCTATGTCTGTTCTTCACTGACCTTGCTCTTCTCTCCAAAGTCACCCTCCTCCCCCTTCCACCCACATACCAAAATAACCAGGAAATTATAGGAACCAGGACAGCTCCCCTCCCACCCCAGCCAGGAGCCCTCAATAGCTCACAGGATGGGGATAAATGCCACAAAACAGACACCCTCTCCCATGGCAGAAGGGTCTCAGGCTAAAGCACCACTGTCAAGCCTCCCTGAGCCACCCTTGGTCCCCAGGAGGGACGAGGAGAGTGCTCACAAGGACTATGTTGTACTGGGATACGTCACACACTTGGCACATCCACTGCCCCTTTCATTCAGGACTCTGCGAGTAATTAGGGAGATGAATGAAACCTTTGAGGGTGCTGCCAGAGGTAAGCCAGCACACACACATCGCAGCGAGTGACTTGCCCAAGGACACACAGCCAGCACCAGAAGCTGGGATTCCCACCAGGGAGCATCCCTGCTGCTCAGCTGTGCAGGCGGTTGCCATCACCCATCATCATCATCACCTCTCCCTTCACAGAGAGGCAAAGCCCTGAGCCTGCTCCTCCCAGCACAGGCTGAGCAAGAGAAAAGCCTGAGAAGTGCAACCTGTATGGAGGAGTTCCTTGTTTTGCTTAGCAGTAGATAACAAAAATACTCCAAGCCTCTTTTTCACTCCCTTGCTCAGCCCTAGTTTTGCTACTGGAGGGAAAG
>NW_010340140.1:11391-12951 GCF_000700745.2 Antrostomus carolinensis
CCCCACCCCTCAAAAGAAAAAAAAAGTGCCTTTGTAGACACAAGCAAGTTGTCATCCCGGAATAGCTCTTCTCTGGACCAAGGACTTGGCAGCACCAGCTGCCAGAGCCCACCTCCCTGGGCAAGGAGTTTGTAGGACAAGCAGCAGCTTTGAGGTAAACACAAGACCATTTGCAGAGCCCATCCCACACTGGTCTTAGGATCTAGTAGGTTTGCAGGACCTGCACACTCCAGACAGGCACTGAACCAGGTACTGCCAGCAGTTCTGGGACCTGGGAGCAGATCTGACGAGGAGCCAATAACCAGGCTGTGGTTTTAGAGTTTCTGAATGGACAGGGAGGAGAAAGCAGGAATTTAGAAAAACACAAACCATTCAGTGAGTGAGCTTACGACATCAGGCTGGTCTGAGACCCTGACCGTGTGTCCAATACTTTGCCCTGCAGCAGGTAGGAGAGCTTGTCCCAGCAGGCACCCACCAGTATGGACAGCACCCAGATCAACCAGTCCCCATCTCCTCCCACTGGGCATAGTCCTTATTTCCCTGACAGTCTGGCTCTCCCTGGCTCACTGATGTCTACTGAAGGTCATCCAACGCCTGCCTCAAGGCTGCGTCTGTCCCACAGGCTGCTAGATGGGCAGGCCAGATATCATGGTCATAGCAGAGGGACATCAGCCCACCCCCTGCCCAGGAGCCTCTCACCAGAGCAACCCCACGCAGTTTAACACCTCACTCCTGCTCCACACATGAGGCTCCATCAGGTGACACAGCCTGTTCCCTCCAAATCTGAAGCCCCACAAGCTTGGTTTCAGCCCCAGGGTCACCTTGTTGCCACCAACACTGTTCTGATCCCAGACTCAAGGGGAAATAATGACTCAGGCAGATGTGGACATGTCACAGCTTGGGCATCTTGGGGAACATGTGGGCAAGCCAAGAAAACACATCCACCTGGCTTGGAGGTATTTGCTGGCAGCACAGGATGCAGGACAAGTTCCTGGCTTGCTCCGAGGGGCTTGGACAAGGCTGCTTTAGCAAAGTCTCCGCAAGCTACAGCTGGGCAGGAGCATCACTGCTGAGCAAAGGCTGCTCAGCTCCCCCAGTGCCACAGCCTGGCAGCCCATTCATGCTTCCCTCCACCAGCCCCATTCTGCTCCAGTGCTTCTTTGCTAAAAGTGAAGCTACTCAACAAGTCCCTGCTGACCAAGGGCAGTGTTTTCCAAGAGCTATTTCATTAAACGTACTTGCTCTGAGGCAAGAGTCTCTTTCTGCACTGAAGTACCATGCACATTTTTAGGATAATTATATCCCCATCCCATTCTCACTTCCCATTCAGGCTCAGAGCCACCTTTCCCCAGCCCAAGCCCACCTTCAAAACCAGGTTAGTTTCTGGTTTAAATCTCCAGAGCAGTCAAACAGGCTTTTCCTTATCACTAAAAAGCCCTACTCCCCCTAAAGCACAAAGATTTCCTAAGCGCACACATGCTGAACAACAGAATCAGAAATAGGTCACGAAAATACACTGGAATCCTTGGTTCTACATGCCTGGCTGCATCCCTCCTCATT
>NW_010340140.1:12964-22244 GCF_000700745.2 Antrostomus carolinensis
GGGCAGCAGGGATGCTCCAGGCATGGCCAGGGCCACAGAGAGCATCTGCCAGCAAGTCTAAGAGTTTCGTGATAGGATGTGACTATTACACACCAGGAACACAAACCACTGCACCCCACACCTCCCTCCTCAAAGACCATTTCACCCCAACACCCAGGCCAGAGGCATCCCCCAGGCAGCAGACACCCGCTCCCACAACGTAAAACCACTACTTACAAGTTGGAGCAGTTACTGCAGCTCAATCTCCCCCCACCAAAGGTCCCCCAGTAACATACGTTTTCTTCCCAGCACAGCACAAGCAGCTCCCTCTTCCTTCACCAGTTCTGCCAGCAGTGACCCACATTCCCATGCTAGCCCAGCGTTATTTGCTACAAACACATTACTAATGCAAGGCGTACCTTGCACAGAGAGGCAACCTCATAGACTCGTCATCTGCAAGCTGCCTCCCACCCTCTCCCCTGATGTCACTGCTCTCAGCATCGTTTCCTACCTAACCTAGATTGCAAACCCCTCTGAGCAAGTGCCTCGTCTTCTCCTGCTCTGGGAAGGGCTAGCTGCCAGCCTGGAGAGGTGAGGAGGCCTGGCAGGCTGTCACTGGGACAGCAGGTGATGGTTTGGAAGAAGCACAGGTTTTGGAGGGGCAGGGTTGAGAGAGGGACACCTAAAACAGCCCACAGCTTTCATCCAGCACAGGGGCTCCATGCAGCATAAGGGGGAGATGCCCCACTTTCAGCACAGGGGTAGGTGGGAAGAAGGACTCCTGCAAACACAAGCTTTTACTGGGGAGGAAAGAAAGGGAAAAAAAAAAGCAACCCAAGCTTTCCCCTGCTACAGATCTAAGAGAGAGCTCCAGGCCAGCACTGAGCTCTGCTTTCATTCCCACCAAGACACTACAGCACATGGCAAGTCCAGGAAGAAGTTAGGAAAGTCTTTAAAGGACTTCTGCACTTGGGGAAGCTTTCTTAGCTGCCCTCTGCTTCTCTTGAGGATCCTCTCCCCTACACCCAAGTGATGCCACAAACCAAAGCAGGAACCCCAGCCAAGCAACCCTGACTGTGAGCAAGCTGGAGCCCAGAGCCAAACAACCCTCCATACTTCAGAGAAAAGCTACAAGCAAAGCTAGAAAAAACCCAGCAGGTGGTTAAAGCTTACAGCATTTTGCAAAAAATAATCCCATGAAAACAGAGAACAAAGCATCAAACACACCTGGGAGCACATCTGCCAGCAGAGGCTGTGTCCTGAAGCACGGGAAGCAGTCCACAGCTGGTGAGGACAGAGACCCCTCATTCCCCACACTTCCCATCCTGGCACCAGCCCACCCTGCCACTGACTGCCCTGGCAGACCAGAAACCCAAGGCTTTTTCCTAAAACTCAGAGGGGAAGAGCTTTGCTTCCCACAGCAGTTCATTTAACCCATGAACACAAACACCCCCACCTCCTCAGGGTGACCACACCACTGCCTCACTGCAGCCCTTTAAAGAGAGCAGGAAAAGCTCATCAGCTGCAAAAAATGATGAGACATCTGCTAGAGATACCCATGGAGTGAGAATTTAGGTGGGGGTGGTGGGTGGGAAGTAATTACATCCTGGCCAGTGCCTCAGGTGTTCAGAATTATTTTCTACACATGGTAGTAAACTGGAGATTTGTCCACTGTCCTTGTGGTTTGGTGGAAGGTCAAAACTGTCATTTGGTTCAAGTCAAACCTGGAAGAAGATGCTCCTTCCAGCATCCTGCACCAACCTGGGGAGACTACAGCCCAGAGCAGCCAGACAGGTGCTTTGCAGCAGTATTGAATGCAAACATAAACATGCATGGAGGGGAAAACCTGGTGCTGGAGACATGCAGTAGTTTGAGAGCACAGAGACCAAGCTCTGAGCAAGAGGAGACATTAGAAGAGGGCTGGTGTCTTCTCTCTCTCTTCATTAAAAATAAAGCAGTTGCTTTTTCCTTCTGTTGTAGTTAGCTAGAAAATCTCCCATGTGCAGCTGCAGCTCCTTCCCCAAAACTACAGCTACCAGGATGGAAACATCTGAAACATCTCATGTCCTTTTTGCCCTGTGTAACCAGAGAGGGGAAGCAGCATGTTGCCTGAAATATTGTTCTCTTTCAGGTCAAAATCTGAATTTTTTGCTCAGCCAACATCCTTGCACACAACCACCTCCTGGGCCCCCACGGGAGCTGGGCCCCATGCAGCCCTTGCTGGGAAGGGTGAGTCCCAGCTGTCTATGTCTGTGAGGATGGGCTGTGGCACGAGCCTGTAGCCCACCTGGAAGGCGTGCAATGGGCTCTGCCCTCTGCCAGCTGCTCTGCTACCCAACACTGGCAAGAGACCTCCATGGGGAAGCCTCCTCCATGCCCTCACCATCCCCAGGGGGTTAGTGACACTGTACCAGCCGGAAGCATTACCCTTCGTCTTCCCCAGGGCGGTGGAGGAGGGCTCCATCCAGGCCACGGACATAAATCCAGCTGAAACAGTCCCTCTCTGTACAGCTGGGGCAGGAGCTCAGCACCGGCACTGGGTGTCCTCGGGGAGCAGAGCTCGTAGACCTTCCTGCAAAGACGAACGGCACAGAAGAGGAGAAACAAGCCTTGGGTGCAGCACTGGCTGCCCACCAGCCAGGCATGGCTGTGGGACATGGGGACAGCTCCCTGACCCTTGTCTGGCCAGCACTCACCGGCGCTCAGTCTGATGGGGATTGGGGTGCTCAGAACACTCCAGGCTCTGCCACCACTCCGGTGAGACAGCCTGGTGAAGCTGCTCACCCCTGCCTCAGTGTCCCTCTCTGCACTCCTCTGGAAGGTGCTTTGGAACTGGCAGGTGGAGGGCACTGGAAGAGAGCTGGGTGATACTGGTTGGCTGCTTGACTTCTGTGCAACAGAAGACATTTATCCCACAACTGTTAAATTCACAGATTTCCGCTCTCAAGAAAGGATTTTGTTGTTTGGTGCTTTTGAGGCATTGAGACCTGGCTTGTCTTCCCTGTTCCTGGGGAGACTGCCCTGGGACCCATGGCTCCTTGGCATAGGAGAAGACATTCCCTGGAAACACAAGGACATGTGGACCCACCAGTAAATCCCCAGCATAGGGCAGGTCCTCACCTGGGGATTCAACATCAGACACCACCAGATGCCTGGGGTGGCTGCAGAGGGCTTTGTCTTGGAGAGCCCCATGATTCTCCCTGGAGAGGTGTCCTTGGCAAGTGGCTGTCCCCATGAGGGAGGACATGAATGGGACAGGTAGATGTGAGCAGGACTAGTGTCCAGCATGCTGCCCACTTAGGCAGCCCCTCCCCCTGTGCAAGAGGTGAGACTTTCCCCCTCGCCCTGTCCCCGTGTGCCCGTGGCCACATCCAGGAGCAGCCTGCAGCAGCTCTTGCCCATGTCAGGACACATCAGTGCTACATTGAAGGGGCTCGTTGTGGGAGCACTTGCAAGGCACATACATTGTACAGGTCTCTACAGCTGCTGCAGGCGTGGCCATACACCCCTTCCACCAGGACTGGGCTTGGCCCGTTCCTCTTCCCAGCACCCACATGCTCCTAAACAAAATTAAACAATTCCAGTAAAGCCAGAGGCCAGCTGGTGTCAGTGTTGGGATTTGCCAGCACTGCCGTCTTCTGTACAGGAGTGGTGTTTCCCTGCCCTCCAAAGAGCACATCTATGCCAGGAAAACCTCTGGCTGGACTTGAGTCCAGAGGTGATGGGCAGCCCTTGGGTGATTTAACCCCTGTGTGCATGTTCACTGCATGGGCTGGACTTGCTCAGCCCGTGGTGGCAAAATCAGGCAAAGTGGGAACAAGCTGTGGACATGACACATCCAGTGGTCAAGAGGTCCTACATGCAGAGAAGGGTATGCTACTTTATAAGCTATGTAGATATGCTATTTTATAGGGAAAGGTGTACTGTCTTAATCTCCCTGTCTAGCAATATCCATAACCATAATGATAGAAGTATCACAGAAGTGGAACCACACAGATCTGAGCAATGGCAACTGCAGGGAAGGGTCCAGATAAGATTAAAACAAACATTTCTCTAGAGAGCAGAAAGTGAATTGCCATCGATCTGCAGTGAAAGGTGACCTGAAATGTTTGGCTACTCAGTTATCTCTGTTGGGTAAGGGATAGGGATAGGGGTGGGGGTAGGGATAGGGGTGGGAATAGGATAGGATAGGATAGGATAGAATAGAATAGAATAGAATAGAATAGAATAGAATAGGACAGGATACTCTTTAGAAGGTCTCAGCCTGTTTCTTCATCTCAAGAGCAAAGACAGACTTTTGGTGACCAGTGGAGTTCTTAAAAATATTTTTCTTTTTCCCCCCTTTCTACATTTTTCTTTTATCTTCAAAAAGCCAGGGCTCTGCCTCAGGCATTGCCCTTGATTTTGCCAAGGAGTCCCACATGGGTGCTGGGAAGTTTCCCATGTTTTGGTGAAAGGAGCCAAGAGGAGGCTGCTCAGGATCAGGATTTTATTTTGAAGGACAGCTAAAGTAGATTTGAGTAACTCCTGAAACTTTCTGTGCCTCTGTTTCTACAAATATGAACCTGGCAGAACATTACTGATCTCTTGGAAAGCCTTTACAGCTTTGGAGGAATAAATGCCTGACATTATTATTGCTATTAAATTAGTTGGCTGGGATTTTCTTGCTTCCAAGTAGTTTTTTAAGTGGCGACACAGTCTCAGTGAATAAATAACACGAAGCTGGAAGCAGCCTGACTGTAAGCAGTGCTCCTGACCAGAGGTGCAATTCTCCTGCTCACTGTCCTCTCCTCTCCAGCTGGACTTCAGGACACATTACAGTCTGTTTTAGAGCCTCTCTTAAAAAGAAACCCCTATTTACTGGGGATGAGTGCCTCTTTTCTCCTGCGGCACAGTCTGACGCAGGGTGCACACTCAGGGCCACCACCCACAGCTCAAGCCCCAAGTGTGACCAGCCTGGCAGGGACAAGGACAGAGAGGCAGTTTCCCGGCCGGATTGAGCAGGGTTTAGCAGCTTGGAGACGGCTCAGAGAGCCTGAAAACAGGCCCCTTGCTGTGGGCAAAGCACTGGATTTGTTAGGAAAGCTTGTGGGCAAAGCGTCCCTGGGAATGCCTCCCCTCTGCCCTGCTCCATCCCCAAGAGCTGCCAGCTCTGCTGCGTGGGATGCGTGTTTTCACCCCTTTTTATCCATATGCAAAACTTGGGAAGCGACTGGTGCTGGCACAGCTGGAGATTGTCTCAGCAGAGCCATGTGTACTGGGTGCAGTGGGCAGCTCAGTCCCAGCTGGGCCAAGCACTGCTCAAGGTGTTGTCAGGACTCATGAGCCCCTGTGCCAGAACATCAGCTCTGTGCTGAAATCTGCTGAGCCCATCTCTGCTCCCCTGCTCCAGCACTGAGCAGGAGCAGCCCTCCCTGTCCTGCAGTGAGGGGGTTGGGGATGCCCTATTAGAGGTGACACAGCACCCTGAGCTTCCCCAGGCCCAGCCTGGCCACAGAGATGCAGCACAAGAGACCACAGCCAAAATGACCTGAAACTTCTGGTGCAAACCTCACCCTCCTGTGCTGGCTGCAACAGCCCAGTGCAGCCACAGCCTCCTTTCCCTGTGCAGGTGGCTCAGGGACATGGGGACACACATGGTCTGTCACCAGCTACCCTCTGCTGATCTGCCAGCTCCTGAAATTACCCAGGGTCAGAAACACATGTGGCTGCTCCCCACGGGAGCTCACCCAGGGAGGTGAGCTGGTGTGGGGCTGTGGACACAAGCAGGGTGATGAAAGGTCCTCGTGAGGGAAGTTTCCTGGAAGTTAATGCAAGAAACCTTTCCACCTAGTACAGTATTTCCAGAGGGAGTGAGGAGGATGCTCCTTTCCTCTCTGTATTCCCACATCTGGGAAACACACCCACTGCTGGAAATCAAACTATCTCCGCTTCAAGCTGCTGTCCCTGAGCCAGACCCCCAAGGACAGGCCAACCATGTCCCTGGCAGCAAGGGACAAGTCCTTCACAAAAACCTCTGCTTCTCCCAAACGGTTCTGGACCTCATGAAGAGAAGGAAAAGTCACGATCGTCCCAGAGAAAGGAAATGAGTGTTACCTGCAGAGAGCGAGGCGCGGGGAGCCGGGCTCCTGGGCGCTGGCAGCGGGGCCGGGGGGCACTGCCAGGCTCCAGCTGCGGGAAGCAGCACGGACCTGCTCTCCCTCCCGGTGTTTTTATTTTGGCAATTCGGTCTGAAGGTCGAAGGAAAAGTCCGAAGGAGTGGCTTGTGGCAGGAAGTAAATGATTACCCTGCCAGCACTCTGCCAAGGGACAGAGGCACTGGGAGCTGGGGTGGGAGAGGAAAATCCCTCCTTGGGGGATTAGAGGGCAGCTCGCCGGGGGAGGGGCTGCAAAGGGTCAGAACAAAGTGCTCTGTTCGCAGAGGCTGTGCTGGGTCACATGCCAGTTCCTAGCAGAGGTAATGAGACACGGCTCACCTCCCAAACGCCAGCAAGAGTTCCTGCATGTGGATATGACCCATTGTTGATCCACCAGCAATCCACGGAGCTTGCTGGCAAAGAAGGAGCTGGGCAAGGTGAAGCCTGGTCCCCAGGCAGCACTGTGACTGGGACAGGACATCCAGGGACTTCTACCTGCTTGAACCTTGCAGGTGCAACAGTCCTACAACCCCACTTCTGCCTCCTGCGTGACTCTCCTCTGTCTCCACGCTTCCCATCCCGGGCCACACGTGAGCAGGAACAAGCACCTGAGCTGCTGGTGAGGACCAAGCCCCATGGGCACATCAGAGCTGAGCCCAGAGCAGTCCGCTTGGAGCCAAAATCTACTGTCCTCCATTCATGCTCTCCCTCATTTGCTCCTGTTCCTCTCCCTTCCCTTCTGCATGTGTCCAGCACCTGTGGTCACCATGTCCCCACCCGGGTGCCCAAATAACAGTTTGATGGTTGAGCATGCTGGTGGAATCACTACTGGTCACTGGTGGAGCCTCCAGCTTCTCACCCCAAATACAACCTACATGTGCACAGGGCATTTTCTGATTACACAGGAAGGGTTCTTTCACGCTCAAAAGCCCTTTTGCACCTGCCCCTCTCGTGGGAGTGGACGACGATGTAAGTGTCAGGTCCCACAGCTCTGAGGGACCATGAATGGCAGCACAGTTCCTTGAGTGTTTGTCAAACTACTGACCTCTCGCCATCGGCAGGTGCCCATCCCAGCTGAGCTTGTGAATCCCAAAGCAGGGAGGAGAAAGAAAAAGGGTGACTGGATGAGGAGTCCATTACAAAAGCCAAAGGGTGAGCTGAGGTGGGATTTGAATCCATGGATGAGTAAAAAGATGTATGCAGTCAGATGATGGAGAACATTGGTGCTGCTGTCAAAATAAGCATTTTCTGAAACAGTTTGGAATATGTGATTTGGAGCAGCCAACATCCATGAGGCCAAGACAACCAGCTGCCACCTCAGCCATGGTCTCCAGCTCTATGTGCATGGGGAGAAGGCAGAGCTACACCTGCTCCTCAGCTGGCACCAGCAGCAGCGTGCAGAGAGCAGTGTGCTCAGCCCTCACCTCACTTCAGCTCCCACCGATGGTCCTGTTGGGTGGTATGGCTGTGTGGGTACGTGAGGATAGCAGAGATTTGATATTACCCTCATGTCGGGGATCAGACCCAAAGAGAAGTCCCCGTTGTACTTGAGGAACTGTAAAGACACAGAGAGAGAGAAAGCAATGTGTTCCCTGCTAGTGCAGAGAGGGCCTTTGTTTGTCTCTTTCCAGAACAAGAAGGTTTAGAGGATTGCTGCAGCACATGACCAGAAGCTATGAATCTGCAGACAAAAGCCATTTGGAACAGAGACCAGACTTTGCCATCGTGCTGGCTGTTCAGAAGGTTTCTGCTTTGTGTGAGTTAAACCCGCTGCTATTTTGGGGTTTGTTTGGCTCACTCCGTTGCATCCCCCGCATTAAAGGCAGCGCATCTCCCACGGCACTGGGTTCACGGACGCTTTCCCCACCACGAGCACAGCATCCCCATGTCAGCTGCGGCTGGCTGGGGGGGGCTGCCTGGCTTTCAGGCCCAAGTCACAAGGGTTGCACCAACAGCCACGCTCATTCCAACCATGGATGAGTTCAGAGGACAAAGCCTCGGCTTATCGCTCTGGCTTGCCGAGCGGGCTCGTTTCACAAGCTCATTGCACGTCAGCTGCCTCGGCACCCGGCAGAAACACGGAGGGAAGCGCTTGAGCAGAACTGACAGTGAGACAAAGCCCGTTGGGGCTGTCTGGGTAATCGCTGGCTTTACCACAGCTGAAAAACTACAGCGAGCCAGACGATGCCCTGTCATCCCCAGGACCCGCTCAGCCTGCTGCCAGGCACCACAGGGGAGGGAGAAATGCCTGGCAGGGTCCCTCCAGCCGGGCAGTATCTCTGCTCTCCGGGAAGCAGGGGTCTAGGGGGGCTGTGCCCAGGCAGGACGTGGGGATTTGAGGTGTCCTTGCAGGGGCTGAGGGCACGCTCTGCTCCTGCTCCCCTGCTCTGCACCCTGAGGGGTGGCAGCAAGGAGCCCTTGGCTGTCCTGACCTTCCCCTCACTGTCACAAAAAAGGCACAAATCATCTTAGAGCTCCAAATACACTCGAAGCAGGAGCCATTTCTGCTCTCCAGGGGAAAAAAAAAAAAGTAAAAAAAAAAAGTAAAAAAAAAAAAAGTGCTGAATTAGGTTTAAAACCTCTGCAAAGTTAAAGCTTCAGAAAACGGTTTCCATCATCATGTGCCCTGAACCAGAGAACCCTTCACCCCTGAAGAACACAAAAGCATGGGACAGGTTAGTCTGTGAGCACCCTGCATCCACGCGAGGAGAGGTGAGCAGGCTGCATCCCTCTGCTTCCCCCAGTCCCAATGGGGAACGCGGAGAGAAAAGGACCCGAAAATTGCTGTGTGCAAAGCAGATGCACAGCAGTGATGTGCAGAGTGTGCTAATGCTCAGGGCTCCTCAGATCTCCACTCACTCCCGGGATCCAAGGGGTTATCTCAGCCCCACACAGGGCAGGGAGAAGATGGGCTGGATCAGATCTCCTCCCGTGCTGGTTCCTTCTCAGCACCCTGGGGAGAAAACAGAGCTGGGAGAGAGGGCGCACGGCAGAAGGAAAAGCAGGAGACACCCATGGAGGAGGAGCTCCTCACCCGGACCCACTGGCTGGGCGCTCTCCCAGGCGGGTGGTGGGGTGGGATGGGCTGGGCTGGCTCCCGGGTGGGTGGAATGAGGTGGGGTGGGCTGACTCCCGGGTGGGTGGAATGAGGTGGGGTGGAATGA
>NW_010340141.1:0-204 GCF_000700745.2 Antrostomus carolinensis
CAGGGACCACAGGTGATGGGGTCTGTGCCCAGGTGACCAGGCCACGGTGAGAGGTGCCCAGAGGGGTGGCTTGCATGGGCTGTGCATGTGCTGGGAGGGGAGTGGGGTGCTTGCATCCTATAAATCACCACTTCAGCTCTCCAGCAGCTGCAGACTGAGAAGGAGAGCTGAGAGCTCCCATCTACACAGCCAGTGCCGGGTACA
>NW_010340141.1:228-653 GCF_000700745.2 Antrostomus carolinensis
CACAGCCAGTGCCGGGTACAGACCTGAAAAAGCCAACGGAAGGATGGACCTGAGGGATGCTGAGCAGCTGCCCCTTCCTTCAGCCATGGCCGTAGCCCGGTGACAGCTGTTGTTACAGTACTGGCTGCTACCTGGAGGGTGACCACAGATCAGTGCATTCTTGCTCCATCACATGCCCACAACCAGGAGCATTTTGGGACTTTCACAGCCACTCTGTACCTCAGACCAACTTTGGTAAAATCTACGTGGCTCCATGTGCAACACAAAATCTCCAGGGGCTGCTGAGAGCGAGGGCAGCAGGGGAAGGCAGAGGGTACGAATTCCCCAGGCGATTAAGCGGGGCAGCAGAGGCAGCTCGGGGCACCCAGCACATTCCTGCGGGGCCTGATGCAGGAATGACTTTGCACTTCACTGTTTCTTTTTAG
>NW_010340141.1:765-1045 GCF_000700745.2 Antrostomus carolinensis
GCGGCGCGAGCGAGAGGCTGCCAGCGCAGAGAATTTTGTTGGAAACTTCTCTCCCTCCTGTTTTTCTTAAACCTCTTGGCTGCTGAAGTCTTGCAACTATGAAATACCCTCAGCTTCCATGTTAATGGGGTTATAGCTCTTTTGTTTGCAAAAGAGAAATCTGGGATGTATGACTCAAGCAAGTCCTAAGGACCCCCAGACCAGGGGCAAGTAAAAATGGGGCAACATTTACCTGGGTGTGTAAAACACTGGGATGTAAGGCAGGCATTTGGGTGTGGGC
>NW_010340142.1:0-205 GCF_000700745.2 Antrostomus carolinensis
CCGGGCCCAGCCCCGAGGGACGACCGGAACCGGGGGGAGCCAGCGGGCAGGAGGGGACCGAGGTGCAGGGGGTGGCTGATGTCTCCCCTGATGATAGCTTTGCCAAGCAGTGGTCCACCTCTTCCCGGTCCTCCTACTCTTCCCAGCATGGAGGTGAGACATCAGGTCCTGTGTGGGTGGGATGGGGACCCCGACCCCTCAGCTG
>NW_010340142.1:668-909 GCF_000700745.2 Antrostomus carolinensis
GTGCCGCAGGGGTGGCCCTGGGTCTCCTGGGGGGGCTCTGGGTGCCCCAGGGGTGGCCCTGGGTCTCCTGGGGAGCTGTGGGGCAGGAGTGGGGTCTCGCTTTGGGGGAGGCTCTGGGTGCTGACCCTGCGTGGGTGGCAGGGGGGGTGTCTCCTCAGACCCTGTCCGAGTGGCGGATGCAGAACATCGCCCGTGACTCTGAGAACAGCTCTGAAGAGGAGTTTTTCGATGCCCACGGTAC
>NW_010340143.1:0-7836 GCF_000700745.2 Antrostomus carolinensis
GCTGCCTCTCCTACGCGCTGCTCTCCGCAGAAGGGGTTAACGCCGAAGGGTCAGACACATGCCCGAGCCCGGCAGTGGCGGAAAATGTTGATAAAAAAGTTGGCGACTGATGAACATGTACGTGCCGAGCGCCCTGGGACCGGCGCTACGGGGGCCGCATCCTGCCCAGGCCTTTTCCCACCTGAAGGAATTTGTCATCGGCTGTTTCTGCCCTTGTCACTCGGGATAGCGAGTGGGATAGCATGTGCGCGGGAGGAGAGACAGCAACACACTGGGTTTAAACTGAAACAGATCTGCAGAAAGGAAAACGGTCCCGAACACCCGGGCTGTAGATGTCTCTGTCCTTGACAGACAAGCTGTCAGGAACCGGAGCAAACTCTATCTGGGTGCGCTATCCATGGTGGGGATGTGTTCGGACGCCGCAGGGCGCGGGTGCGTGTACACAGCGGGGAAAGAGAGAAGAAACAAATTCGGGTTTAAAGGGGGTGAACGGGGACCTGACCAAGTGTAAAGCATAATCGTGTGATTCGGGATGATTTGACATTGAGTGTTGGTGACCGAAAGCTCACCTTTGCAACAGGGGTCTGTATTTGTAAGGAAACCATCCCCAAGTCAATTCTCTCTCCATTTTGGTTTGTACTTCTGTTCAGATTGTGTTTCGAAGGGCTTTTGACCTGCCTAGTTGATCAAACATGACATTACCGTTAACGTACCCTACTAATGTGATTATAGCAGCAGTGACATCAATGTTTCCTTGCCCTGCAACTACAGTAGCAATGCATTTGTTTACTTCCCCCACGCAAGCTCTGAAATGTCTGTTACTCAACAGCTCTGACCAGCAAGGGAAGAAGGGAAGAGGCGGGGGAAGCTCTTCAAGGTGTTTAAAAATGGCCATAGCTCTGTTTTCCTTATGCGTTTAAGTATGTGGAAATAAAATAACCTCCAATTCCTCCTCTTTACTTTTTTTTTTTTTTTTCAATTTCACCAGTCAGTACACTTGTTTTTACCTAAGTGACAAAAACCTCTTCACACTTGGTAATGTCAGGTTGTGTCACATGTTCCCTTCCAAATTAAGAGCAGTGTGCACCTTCTGCCCCTCTCCCAGCTGGCAGGAGCCTCTGCTGTTATAGAGGCTTTGCCATTTAGTGTTAATTATTTAACAGTAAACCAGTAGTTCAAACTATTAGTTACAGAACTGGACGGAACGTGGCAAATTAAAAATCGTTTTCACGAAACTTTAAATATTGACAGATAAGAGTGCATGTGATTAAATGTGTTGATATGGCCAAACATATTTTATAGCAGCCATCACAACTAACATTAATGAGCTTAATATTTGCGGAAACTGTGAAATTGTCCATTCAGTTATTGTCTGACCATTAGTTTTTCCCACTGGCTCATTATTGTTTCAAGCATATAGTTTCCAGGAGACAAGATACAGAAAAGAGTTGGTTTTTTTTCTGACAGCTTTTATTCTAAATAAGGTAAATATACACGTTTATATAAAAATATGTATATATGCATTTGTATAAACACTAATGGGTATTTTCTAGCCCAGCACAACTGAAAAATAAGTGGAGCAATGATTAGCAATATTGTATTTGATTTGCAGTTGAAGTCACAGATTTGTTGCCTTTGGATTGGTACTATGTGTGTTCATTATTGTGTATTAACAAACACAAAACCCTAAAGATACAAACCCTACCTTTCCTGTTGCTGTGACACCTGATGTAAGAGGATGAAATCATGGCCTTGCTGAGGTCGGTGTGGAATTTTGCAGTTGGTGTGGACAGAGTCAGAAAAATATTGACAGATTTGCATGTGAATTTGAAACAGGAGGTTGTTACTGAAGTTGAGAGAACTATTAAAACAGTAAACGAGCAAATTGGTTGCAGTGGAGTGCCTACAAACCTTATTTTTATATTTATTTACTTGCTTGCTCGTTCAGAAGTTTGGTGATAATTTTATTTCTATTTAGTGTTATTAGGTCCTCCTACACTAGCTCAACAATTTTCACCAGCTTGCTGTCTCTTGATGTATGGTAGTGTTTCAAAGGTGATATTTGAAATATCATCTGTGACTGAGATACAGAGTACAGTAGCATCAGTCAGATATAGATCACCTGTAAGTATTTTTTGCCATTAGATGGGTTGTAACATCATGAGGAGTACCTTTGTTCAAGGCAAAGACAACTTGTTATCGCGTTCCTACTTGAGCCAAGAGAAATCTTTACCATATCGCAAAAAAATGTTAATGTCATAGGCTGAAAGTGTGTTATTAGTCTGAAAGCAATTTAATAGGCTATTCAAGTATTGTGTAAAAGGGTATTTCAAAGCTTTGCCTTTTTGTGTGAAAAAGACTGTGAAGAAGTTACCACTGCTTCATCAGCAGAAGTGTAATGAATTTTATGGATTAATTCACACTGCAAGGCAGCATGCTATAGCATGGTCCCAGGAACCCTGTCTGACCCACATCTGACTTAAACATGCAGTGTGTTTCTGGATAAGTTGTTCTTTACTCAATTCCTGTTCAGGCAAATTCCCTGAAGGTTTATTAAATATTTTCTGGAAGTGGCACATAAGTGTAACTGGATAATAAACATCATGGGTTTGCTTATCTTCCAGTTCCTACCTCTTAAAATGGATTAATAAGAGTCAGTGTCTTCAGAGTATGCCCCCTGTGCATCTTGTACCGTTTCCCTAAAATGAGGGAAGGCTTAAAATGAACATCGAAGATCATTCCAGCGTAGGAGTGTCTCTGCAGAGACAAAGGTTAGCTAAGGTCCCAGGGTGGTGAGTGCTGCATCCTTGGGATGTCCTTGTGTCGCATGAATGCTCAGCTGTACTTTTTCCCCTTCAGGTGAGTGTAAAGTAGAGTAACCTTCAGGCTGCTGGGAGGCAGGACATGCAGATCTGCCCTACACAGCTCCAGCTCCATTTAGTGGAGAACTCAATGTACGAGTGATTTTCTACTGTCTGTTTTACACAAAAGGTCAGACAGGACGATTTAGTAGTTGTTCCTTGTGGCCTTAAACTCTATGACCTTTTGATTATTGGTAATATGACAAGCACTCAGTATGATTTGTGTGTTTATAAACAGCTTGGAAGTGGGACTGTGAGGATGAATTGTATGGTTTATGCCGTGATTATAACACTTGAAACTGGCAGGGCCCTTTAAATGACAAATTTTGGGGCAGTGTTAGGGAATACCATGTCACTGTAACAAGTGTATTAAACCTGCAGCATGAGCAGGGCATATCTTTTCCTCTTTGCTAGCATCATGATCCTGCATTGGTGATGTTAATACAAACTCTGGTGGTGGTGTCATGGAGTTACAAGGAACAGGAGTGTTTGCCCTTCACCTGAATAGCAGAGCAGGCTCTGCGTGCACATCGGGTACGTAGGTACCATTAGGCACTCGCTTGGTGTGCTCCCTCCCTCCTGCATGGCAACACTTCAGGGCTGGAATTGGACATTAAAACGTATCTAAAAGTTCCACTGACTTTTTCCCCAGTTTTTCTTTGATGCGTGAGTGTTTTCTCCTTTTTCTCCTAAGCAGTAATCCTCTGAACTGTGACTATTTAGTGCATAACATGGTTTGTAGACATACTGCATGAATTGATTTTCCTGAAGAGAGCTGACAAAATGATGAGTGTATTGGAAAGCAGCACACACTTGCTTATTTGTTGCTCTACATTAAGCTAGGTCTTTCAAGTAAATATCCTTTAAAATAATCTTTATTATTATTATTATTTATTTTAGCATGCTGCTTTTAATACACATAGCTAATATGGTTCATATAGTTGCACAGCAGCATCTGCTGTCATCAGAGGCACTCTGGTAGCTTTCAAAATTTTACCCAAATGAGACAATTTGATCTTCCTCTTGGAGAGATTCATAACACTGTCTGCTATGGAGAATTACATCCCTCCTTTGAATGTTTTTGTGTACTACTTTGGAATACTAAAGGTTTTTAACTGGCGTTTTGACGAGTCACTATTAAATTAAATCATATATAAAGGATACCAGTAAGGTGACATTCAGAGTTTCTTTGTAGAACGTATTACAAATGTGGATTATGGTTGAGAAAAAGATGTGGAAAAAATTGATTGTGACTGAATAAGAAAGAGAAAGGAATGGGAAGACAGAAGGAAGAATGTTACATCAAGGTGGAAGAAGAAAGCCTCCAGAGCATTCAAATTTAAAAAAATGCAGCTGATGTGGAGTAAAATGCTAAGCTTAAAGAACTCTCATGGTTCCTTTACAGAAAGTGTATGTACGTATGTATATACACATATACATGTATGTGTGTGTATGTGCAGATACATATGTACAATCTATGTGATCGAATTAGAAATCTGCATGTCTATAGCAAGCTGAGAATCTTTACATGGATTATTTTATTCCTTTATCCTTGAAAAATGTCTCTATTACTGCCCAATATGCATTTACTTTAAAACCAGATAGTGTTGCAGGTGCTTTCTTGAGGACTTTGTAATAAAACATGAGTGATATTGTACACTGAAATTGTAAAGGAATAATTCTTATAAAGAAAATGATAACACTCTATTCACTGTGACAAAAAAAAAAAAAAAAAGAGTTCAGGTTTTATGGGGCAGAAGAAATGCATTAGTAACAAATAGATTTTGTGTCCTGTTTTTTCCACTGACCTCAAAGGGAAAAAGCTCTCATGTACTAGGGAAAAAGCCTATTAGGTAATTAATCTATTATGACCAAGAAATATATATGAGAAAAGAGCATTTCAGAGAGAAGATAGCAGAATTGTAATGTTTTGGCTAAAACCAGTAATAGCCAACACCTTCGTACAAAAGTACAAATCTTTCATGTAATACATCTTTTGTACTTATGTCTTTAAGTGAAAAGGAGGAAGAAAAACCCTTGAAGTTCCGAGTGCTAAAACTTATGCACAGCGAAACTTGCTACATGATTATGATGCTTTTTGGGTATTACGGTGTTTTGTATAAAGCCTGTCTGAGATAATGTTTGGGTTTGCGTGGAATAGTGTAATGCACTGTACCAAGGGATGGGGGAGGGGGGGAAAAAAAGACTTTTGGATGAATAACCTCTTCCATATTTATTGTATATTTGGGTAAATGTGGACACGTGACAAAAATTTTATTTACTGTTCAGTATCCATTTCAGTGGTGGGCTGCATGCAGTGTGAACCCTATTAAATGAATACCCAACAAACTGATCATGATGCTTACAGCAAAAATTAAGCAAGATCTTCATTAAGTTGTGGTCTTTGTGCAGAATACATATGGCATAGTTAGCTAACTTGCAGGACATGTTTCTTATATAGCGCTTTCAATTAATGTACTTCTGAACACACTATCATCACTACCCTTGTGAGATATGTATGTATAAATGGGCTTAAAACTAAGTTTACAGTCAATCTCCATTTGAAGGACTTGTTTTTATTTTCTACTGTAATACCATTCTGACAGGTTTAATAGGGACTGTAACTAACTGGGAGTTTAATGCAGTCTTGGTATTGGGGAAGATAAAAGGAAGACACTGTGAGCACACAGAAAGGCACTCATCAGTATATATGTCTAGTGACTGAGTGAGTTAAGAGCTAAGGAATATGCATTTATTCATTGATGCAATGAAGAAGAGAGGTGGCACATTACTGCATCTATCAGCCTCTGCCCTCAGGCCACCACAGCCTGAGTATTCACCTCAGTTTGAGGATTCTGGCACAAAAGAGAGTAGGATTTGCAGGAGTCTGAGCACTGCCAATCTGTGAAGTGAGACCAAGTAAATCCTTCATAAGGCATCTTTATCAGAGTATTCCCGTAAATTCCTACAAGTCCTGTTAACCCCTGTGAGGGAACAAGTATGTGACCTCAGGAAGCAAGTAGCAATAATGACAATGACAATTAATGATACCAAGATCTGAATAGAAATTTTCTTCCAAGGCTCTTAGCGTACGGCTTGGAGCGTTCTAGATCCGCCATCCACATTTTAGGTATGGAGAAAGAAAGCTATGGGGAGAAACAAAGCTATGGGGGGATTCAGTGCATTTTTAAAGCCACCTAGCAGTTCAGTGACAACATATAGGATAGTCTCCAACGCTTGGTTTTCCTCTGTCTCTCAACCTGTAGAAGGTGTCAGAATGCACCTTCTCATGTTTGCAGGTGATGACAAACTGGGGGAACCAGCCAATAAGACCCAAGGGTAGAGCTGCCATTCAGTGAGACCTAGGCAGGCTGGAAGAATGGGCCAACGGGAACCTCATGAAACTCAGCAAAGTGAAATGTCAGGTCCTGCACTATGGCAGAAAGAGCCTTTGCAACACCACCAGCTGGGGATGGATGGGCTGAGGAGCAACTCTGTGGCAGAAGCTCTGAGGTGGTGGTGGACAGTGAGCTGAATGTGAGCCAGCAGTATGTCCTAGAGGCACAGGCGACCAACAGCATCCAGGACTGTATGAACAGAAAAGTAGCCCATAGACCGAGGGAAGGGATTATCCCCCTCTACACAGCACTTGTTAGACCACATCTAGATACTATGTTTGGTTTTGGTCCTCCTAGAATAGGACAAACATGGACAAACTGGAGGGAGCTCAGCATATGGCACAACGGAGGGTGGAGCATTTGCACTGTGAGGGGCAGCAGGGGGAGCTGGGCTGAAGAAGGGATGGCTTTGGGGCACCTAGTGGTACCACTGCCTGCAGTGCCTAGAAGAGGTCACCAAAGAGATGGAGATGGGCTCTTAACAGTGGTGTGTTGGGAGAGGATCAGAGACAAAGGTCATAAATTGAAGCAAGGGAGGTTTGGACTGGATGTAAGGAAAACCTTTTTCCCTATGAGTACAGTCAGGCAGGTTGTCCAGAGAAGCTGTGTAGTCTCTATCCTCCAATGTTTTCAAGATCTCCTGAGCAACATGATCTGACCTCAAAGCGGTCTCTGCTTTGAGCAGTAGAGTGTACTACAGACCTCCTGATGTCCTTTCCAACTGGAATTTTCCTTGGATTGTCTGATCCTACAAACCATGTGCTCTTGAGAGTCTTCTACGAGAATGAGCAGTGACTTGCTTGTTATGGTACACTCTCTTCCTTAACTCTGAATGTGTGCTAGCCAAGTAAACCAGAAAGATGGAGGCACAGAACTGTGACTGGGTCAGAGTGGGGATCCATTCTCAGTAGCCCAACCATCCTTAGATTTTACACCTACAGCTCCTACACAACACTTCTGGGTATGGCGTGTTCTGGAGCTGAAGTGTTACGTGTGCAGCAGTACATCACTGGGGCAGAATGACCACTTGCTGATGTATGCGTGGAGAATGAAGCCATCACATATAATAGCAGCCTGACGGTTGAAGACAAAAATCATGATGTACTTATACTCTGTTTAATTCTTACACCTCTGTGGGGACTCTAGCACATTTCTAGGAACTGGAAATTAATTCAGTTACATTGCTCTGACTATAATGTAATCATGCTGGGCATGCTCTTGTGCAGTATAAAATTTTCCGTAATCTTGTCCAATTTCTATCTTGCTTTGTGTTTGTCTTCAGCTGTACAGAGCCTATTATGTTAACTACAATGTCCACAGGTAGTTGGTACAGTAGGATCTTCAGGTATTGCCTGGCTTGAAAGTAAACTGCTTTGAAGAGAAAAACAGTCCCATGGGAACTGCACGCTTCTGCGTCAAACCTGTCATCTCATGCCTGGGCTACTCGCGGCTTATATTTAGGTGGAAAAAGGAATACTAACTGGAAAAAGAGGAATTTAATGCAAAAGGCCATTGAATTTTTTTCCTAGGTAGAAAAAGCCCTCTCCTCAGTGCTCGGAGTTGTGTTGCAACACCTG
>NW_010340143.1:7871-9429 GCF_000700745.2 Antrostomus carolinensis
GCAGGGAAGTGCCACAAGGTGATAGTGGAACAGCTTTATCCTGACATTTCAGTGTACCCCCAAGTTTCTTCCAAAATTACAAGACTAAGCTATCAAGAATAATTATTTTCAGTTCAAATCCAAAATAAATGAGAGCTGCAGTGTATCTCTTGTTAGGTCTTCAAACTGATTCTCTCATGTTAGTATACAGACTCACTGCCACCTCCCTTATTAAACCCATGGAAAGCCACATTTGTAGACCTCAGCTGTTTTTTTTACTTGAAGAGTAAAGAGTCAAATCATGATGAAAAACATTTTCAGCCTAGAAAACAAACCCAGACTCCGTGAATACATAAACCGCTATTTTTGAGATTTCTGACCTTACTTTAATTTTTTCTCTTATGTGGGCTTACAGGCCTGGAGAGGTTTTAAATTTAAGGTGAAAGAGAAGAGAAAACTTGCCTTTTAGGTGAGTTTATGAAAGTTCTCTGAGTTCTAAACCTAAATTATGTATGAAACAGCAAGATCCTATATTGTGTATTAAATTCACATGATGATTCCCTTTTTAAAATTTTACAGAGTACTCAGGTGAATGAACTGGATATAGATAGTATTATCTAATGTATTTATTCCAGAACTTCTGTGAACCTGCTGCCTTTAGAAATTAAATGTTTGGCTCTCCCTGTCACAGGGACAAGACATTGATACCAAATTAATTTAACCTGAGTCCATGTGTTGGAAGTGATGTAGATTCCAAGGCTAAATGTGTGACAGTATTATGAAATAGTATTACCATTTTTATCAGCCAAGGGTTTATTTTCTTACTTCTGGTTTTACTAATAAGGTCAGCTGGAAGGTAGAGCACAACAGAGGAGGCTGGAACAGGCTTGGAAGACACTGCAGCCGCTATTGTGAGTCATTTGCTTTTAATCACACAGGCAAAATCCTATGGGCATGTGGGATGATACATAAAGGAAGGCAAAATTTTGCTTGCTGTGGAGGAGCTGTTCATTTTTTACAAACATTCAGCTGACTTCAGTGGAGCGGTGCCAATTTCTGTTTGCAAAAGCTTTGGTTCTGAGGATACATATGTGCATTAATAAATGGTTGAAGTCTTTCTTCAGGCTTCAGACAGTAGCAGCCAAGTAAGTCATGTAGCTAGGATGACATCCAGCCACCTTTGTCACTCTTCAGCCCATGTTGCCAATTACCTTTTTTTAAACTGATTTGGCAATGACTGATGAGACACAGACCGTAAAAATATTAAGTTTATTAATAACATGTAATGTGTGTTCTGTATAAAATGTTGCTAAATTAAAAGGCAAATTTCTGCCTCGTGAGAAAAAAACGTTCATAGTATATGGTTGAAAAATATAGCTGTGTAGTGTGTGCCTTGGGTTCAGCATATTTCATGAAAAAAAGTCATGAAAAAAAAAGAATCAGCACTCCAAAGAACCTCTGTGCATAACAAAAAGGAGTCATTCCTGGATAAGCTTGTGGATATGCTACTGCTATTTTTATGATTGTCAGCTCAGCAAACTAAACTTGTTATTACAGAATCACAGAATCACAGAATCAC
>NW_010340144.1:0-20770 GCF_000700745.2 Antrostomus carolinensis
TTTTTTATTATTATTAATTTTTTATTTTTATGAGGTGATCATCCAGAGGTGGGTAAGAAAATGGTGGCTCTGTACATGCTTTGATTGGAAGCCTTCCCGTGTCACCTGGCTGACTCAGGAGCCACCTTTCCCTCCCCCTGCTGTAGGGGACTGTTTCGTGATACAGATTCAGAAGTTTCACAGAATCACAGAATGGTGGGGATTGGAAGGGACCTCGAAAGATCATCCAGTCCAATCCCCCTGCCAGAGCAGGAACCTAAATGAGATCACACAGGAAGGTGTCCAGGTGGGTTTTGAATGTCTCCAGAGAAGGAGACTCCACACCCTCCCTGGGCAGCCTGTCCCAGGGCTCTGGCACCCTCACTGTAAACAACTTTCTTCTGAAGTTTAAGTGGAACCTCCTGTGTTCCAGCTCACACCCATTGCCCCTTGTCCTACCACTGGGCATCACTGAGAAGAGCCTGGCTCCATCCTCCTGACATTCACCCTTAACGTATTTATAAACATTAATGAGGTCACAATGAGGTTTCATACCAAATCACTGCAGAAACAATCCTTTGTTTTTTCTACTTCTGTACTGTATTCTGAGTGGTCCTTTCAACTAAGTATTTAAAAAAATGTATTTGTAAGTCATAATAATGATTGAAAGACAATGGAGACTAATAAGAAGATGGCATCTTCTTTTTACAGGTCCAAGAAATTGCCAAGCAAAATGTGGCTCATACATTTTCAATAGCAGGAAAAAAGAGATCTCTGGAACTACAAGCCAGGTATGGTGCTTGTTCTGTCTTTCAAGGTTTGTGAATATTTGTGTAGAAATTCATGATCTAGGTGATATGACTGTGCTACTATGACATAGCTTTAAACCAGGAGATGAGCATCAGAGAGGCATAATTAAAACATGCAAGAGAATATGTTGACCCTAAGTCAGAGTGTGTTCAAGTGCTCTGTTGATTTGCTTTACTGAATGCTTACAGTGTTTGTAATAGTGCTTGTAGGTTCCACTGTATTAATAATTCAAACATTTTTGACATTTGTTTGACAATAATTGAGGTCAGTGATTATTAACAGTGTTTATGAAACAGTGGATAGCAAAGCTACAATCTTGGTGGATATAAAGCTGTGAAGATGTGAATCGAATTTACTGAAAATATTGGAAGTACAATTACGTTTTCTGTATTTTTTCTTTTGTTTTAACAGGACAGAAGAGGAGAAGAGGGAATGGATTCAGGTTAATACAAAATCATTATGATATGGGTGGAAATCACCGCGCAGTCAGCATCTTCCAATTTTGAAATGGTCTTTTGAGGGTTCAGAATGAATGTGGCTGCTCGAGGAAGCTGGGTAGTCCAGGCTGGCAAAGCTGCTTATGGAGAAATGTGGAGCCCCAGTCAGGGTCCCAGTGCTGACCCACTGTCTCCAAGCAGTGCACGGGGGCTTTGGGTGGGCTTCCATCTCCTGCAGCCCTCAAGCCCTGGCAGAGAAGAGACTGAGGAGTCCAAGACTGGCCTTGTGTGTTCTATCAGGCTGACTTCTAGAGACACTGTCTGGTAGCAGTCTCTACTAAATTTTAACTTAAGCAGTAGTGAGTTAACACCACCAGTCGTATTTAGTAAGGTTTTTAAGTTTCCATTTAATTTAGGTAAGTGTAAGGGTTTTTCAGTAAGATGATAATCCTAACCATTTTCCTATCAGAGAATTTTTCTGAGGCTCCTTTTGTGACACTTCTTATCTTTGCTGGAATTCTTGTCTCAGGTCATTCAAGCAACAATTGAGAAGCACAAACAGAACAGTGAGACATTTAGAGCTTTCAATAGCTCTTTTTCTCAAGAGGAAGAGCATCTTCCTGATTCCTCAGTAAGTATGAGTGCTTAATTCTCCTTTGCTGTAACAGTTTTACCATCAGTTAAATTAGACTTACACCACTAACTTTAGAATAGTGTATACTTGTTTTTGATTTTTATATTATATTACAGTACAGTCAGGTCCAGTTCTCTGGTTCTCACATGCATATCATAGTTACTCAACCATGCAGGTATGGAATAAATTACCCAGGGTAATTCAGTGTGAGAGACCTATCAGTCATGTTTTCCAGACTCATTTAGCCTGACAGGTGTAATTCTTCAGTGTTACGTGTGGTTGGCTGTCTCGAATGATGTTTGTGTGCCTGGGAAATTTTGTTCATTACCTTTCCCCATCTCCCGAGAGATGCATTTGGGGATTATCTTTTATCTTATTTTATTATTATTTTTAAAGTTTTACAGAGTTGAAAGGAAATTGATGCATTTTAAAAGGATCTTAAAAATATCGTCTTATGGATAGCAAATATAGTTCAGAAAGAATACTTTTCAACTAAAATATGCAAAATAGTCTTGAAAGTTTATTCTGTTTCTGTACAACTTCTGTATTACTCTGTATTGTGATTGCTAGGAATTTTGGTTTGGAAGTGTTCATATGAGGGTGATAATGATATCTTTTCATTTGACTTGAAAATGTAGGTAATAACTTTAGCCACAGTCGTTTGGCACAAGCTGAACAGGGGAGGGCTTGAGAGAGGGAAATTTTCAGGAATTCCGTGCCGAGCTGCCTGTGTGTTGGTGATGTTGGCGGTCAAACATGGTAGATCTTGGCGCACAGGAAGAGAAGGTCCATCTGCAGAGGCTAAACTTGGGGATCTTTTTATCTTCCCCCTGCCCTCCTAAACTTTTTTTTTTTGGTACCTAACCATTTTTGAAACCTCCTCTTTGTCAGATCTGATTTGGTGACTGCATAGTGCAAGATTTTTATCAGACTGATTTCCCAGGGGGCTCAGCAGAATATGGCCTAGCTTACTGATCATGAACTATTCATCAGCTAAAAATACTTGGAAAAAATTGGAAAACAATCAACTTGTGCCAATATTTTTAAGTTAGCTCATCGCTGCCTACAGAACCAGGATGCTCTGGTGGAAAAAAATCGTTTGCTAATATGCAAACTAATAAGCACGCTTCTTTCTGTCTAATTAAGACAGAGTGTCTGTTCAACTTCATTATTATTATTGTCTTGCTTTGTAAATTCCATTTTATTTTGCTCTGTATTAATGGTGTAGCCACATGTTTATACTCTGCTGGTTCATAAAAGTCAAGCAGAGCAGAAGTCTGGTTTATCTCCTGGCTGTGATATTAATGCAGTATGCATTTTAATTGCTTCTATGCCGGAATGCTAACCTGCATTTTTTTTTTAGGAGATTAGTTTTTCTAGATAATCAGCTTTGAAAATGGATGTCACAGCTACATGTGACAGAAATTGCCGTCAGTTAAAAAGAGCTGAAGGTAGTTCTGTAAGGAAAACTGGACAAAAACTGAGAGCATTCTTAGTAGCAACAGGCTGCTGTAGGCAGCATCCACCATACATCTCTCATCATCTTTACGGAATATTGGGCAGCGTGTTTTAGAGGAAAAAATGACAATAATCTTCCTTCTTTGCTTTCATGAGTCAAGAAACAGATATGCACTCGTGGATTCCAGGCTGGATCTGTAACAGCTACTAGAAATTGGACTCTGGTTCTAATAAGCCTGTAGAAAAATAGCCAAGTTGCTTTTCTCCCATGCTTGGCCGTACATTCGATACATTACAGTGCTTATGATTTATTTCCGTTGCATGACCAGTGCGTGCCTTTGCAGGCAATTCTCACCATGCTTTTGTTTTCCCTGCTGACTTACATAAACACACAAGCATTAGGGGTTGATCTTCAGCCTGTAGTTTGCCTACAGAAGACTTGTGGTTTCTTGTAGGTACAGAGATCTGATGTTTGACTTGATTCTTAAGATGATGCCTGTGCAGTAATCTACAGCAATTAGTAAACTCCCACATGTCAGGAGGTGAATATTCAGAGCCGTTGCCAGTCAGTCTCTGCAGGGTGGCTGTGGCAGTGGCCTTTTAAATAAGTCTTTTCAGAAAGCTTCAGGGTCCCTTTGTGGCTTCATTCTTTTAGAAAGAGGATGCTCGTTTCCCTATTTGCCATTTTCATCTGCAGCATTTCAAGGCTATTGTGGTGGGTTGACCCTGGCTAGAGGCCAGATGCCCACCAAAGCCCGCTCTATCACTCCCCCTCCTCAATTGGGCAGGGGAGAAGATAAGATGGAACACAAGAGAAAAAAACTCGTGGGTTGAGACAAAGGCAGTTTAATAGAAGCAAAGCAAAGCTGCGCGCGCAGAAGCAAAAGAACAAAATATTTATTCTCTACTTCCCATCAGCAGGCGATGTTTGGCCACTTCCCGGGAAGCAGGGTATGCATACGCGTTGCGGTTCCTGGAGGACAAACGGAAGTAACGAATGCCCTCCCCTCCCACTCCTTTTCCCTTGCTTTTATTTCTGAGCATACGTCATATGGTATGGAATATCCCTTTGGTCCGTTTGGGTCAGCTGTCCTGGCTGTGTCCCCTCCCAAGACCTTCCCCACCTCCAGCCTACTGGGGGAAATGTTGGAGGGACAGCCTTGGTGCTGTGCTAGCACTGCTCACCAGTAACCAAAACACTGGGGTGTTATCAACACCCCTCGAGCCACCAATATAAAACACAGCACTCTGAGGGCTGCCGTGGGGAAAATAAACTCCAGCCCAGCCAGACCCAATACAGCTATATGAAGGGTTTTTTCAATCCATCTAAAAATGTTCCCAAGGAAAGGGACCTCTTGTACCACTGTTTGATCGCAGAGGAGTTGGAGGCTTGTGGTGTGGGGGAAGGACTCGGTTTGTGCAATACTAGAAGGCTGGCAAGGAAACCTGCCACAGAGAGCTGAGCCCTGTGGGAGTGTCATCCCTACGATTTGAGAGTTGGGGAGAGGGCTTCTATTAGTTAAATATTATTTTTAGATCTTGTTAAATTGTTGTTATTTCCCACCCTGGTTTCTCATCCTGCCCCTAGCTCTGGGGTAGGTCTGACAGCCCTGTGAATAACTGTCTTCCTCCATCCCAAATCTTCCACAGTTTTAGTGGTAATGGTAATATAATGGGGAGAAGCCCTTTTGAGATATTTTCCAGGTTAGCAGTAGAGGGTATTTGATTATTAGTACATTTTTCCAAAAAAATATTAAAAGGACATGGGGATTTGAATAGGCAATGAGAGAAATTTACTTTTTTGTAAACTTGCTGGGGGTTTTCTCGCTCTCTCCTTCAGACCCCGTTTTCTCTCCACGTTTTAATCCTCCTTTCCCAAGCCCCATGGCGCAGCACACAGATGTTCTTTTATTAGGCAGAGGGTTGATGAGGATTCCAGTGGAAAGAAACCCCTTTCCACCGGACTGGGGAATAGATGATGTGAAGACCTTAGGGTTGCTGGGGTTTTGCAGAGGCAGCAATAGTTGGCTGGGGTTGAGTACATGATGCTTCGCTTTAAGTAAGTTGCATTCCCTGAGGAAGCACTCTGGGGGTGGCCCAGCCCTAGCCCCAGGGGATGCCTTTGCTGGTTCTCAAGGGTAGAGTGATTGTGTTGGTATATAAATAGCTACAACGAGGTATCAGAATGAATAGCTCTGCAATTTGGCCAATTACTCAAAGCTACAGTTCAGGTTGTTTCTAATAACAGAGATTAAACCCTTTTGCTTTCAAATGGAATGAAGCTAGAGTGCAGAAATGCACTGGAGATTTGGGTAACCTCGAAATACCAATTTTGTCTCATTGGCAAAAGAAGAATGATCTATGGGAGTAACAGGAGAATTTATCATAAGGAATCTCATATTTTGAGAACCCCTTGTAAACTAGCAAACTCCCTGTAAATTAATGACAGATGAGATGGTTTTCCTTTTAGGATATAGCCTATGATTTTGGTGTCATTACCTTGTTATTTGTCCTCTATATGTATTAAACACATCTATATGCCAGTTTGCATTTATTAAGAGATGTATCGCAATTAGGAAAAACTTAACTGAGTACTATTTCAATGGAGTAAATATTCTTCCTCCTCAGAATCCACTGACTACACAAAGCAGTTGCTTGTGTGGCTGGCAGGGCTCAGATGGAGCGGTGTAATTCACCTCTCCCCTTGGCTTCCTGCAGTGCTACTGTTAAGCCACCCACTTCCCAGTCAGCCCAGTGTTGGAGGGTGGCTGAGTACAGGTGCAGTTTGGGTGTGTTCACAAGCAAATCGTTGAGGGACTAAAAGCAAATGATGGTTTTATTTTTTATCCTTTAATATATATTAATATACTTTAAGAAGAGCGGCCATGTGAAATTGTTCTGTGTCATTCTGTTTCCCTCAGATAGCAAGCACCAGCTCGGTGGAGTCAATGCCAGGAGCAGATGGTGGTGGTGCATTTGGAGGGGTAGGTAATTTGAAGCTGATACTTTCAGTAGAGCAAGGCGGAGGGGAGGGGGTTATGATATGCAGCAGGGAAAAAAATCAGAGATACTTCCGTGTATTTGTTTATATCCTGCTGTCTGTTGCTGCAGCTGTGCTTCTTAACTTCTTGGCTAAGCTACACACACAGCTACTTGTAGAGTTTGCACCAGCAGTGAATTTAAATCCTCCTGTTCGGATACACACTGCACGTGTGTGTGAACCCAGTTATGGGGGACCCAGCTGAAGGGAAATGGGTTGTGACATTTGTACTGTTGGCGATTTTCTTGTGGAAGTTTGTTTTTAAATTCTAATAGGGAGCTACACTGAATGCTTGGGGGGAGGAGGGCAGAGAAAGACAAGGAAATCTGGCTGCTTAATACTTTCATATTGTGGAACTCAGGATTTCATCTCCAGAACCAAATTTTGATTAACACTTCTTTCATAGTGTGCTTTTCATGTTTCTGCCAATACAGAGGAGGAGGTGATAGTACTTTCATACATCTCTGGCCTGTAAGTGATTGGCTGCTGCAAAAGCAAAATACACTTTTAAAGATACTTCTCCTATTGCTCTGTACATCTGTGACTGCTGCTGAGTCAGCTGAGTTTACTGAAAAAGCCCTAACAGGAAGAAAAAAGAACAACCAAGAAAAAAAAATCCCTGTTTGCTGAGACATACTGTATTATTATGGATATTATGCATTAGCATGACCTTTTTAATAACAAAGGACCCACTTAGCAGGCTCTTCCTCTGGCCAGGCTTCTAACCTACTAGTAGATTTTAGAGAGTATCAATGAAAAGCTGGTTAAAAAAAAAAAAAAAGCCAGCAACCTGACCTATACAAACAAGAGCTAATTAAAAATAAGTGTTTCGAATGAGTGTATTCCTTGTTGTTTATTGCTTGTTCACATTTCCTATTTTCCCTAAGCAATTTTTCATTTATTTGTAGTCAATTTTGTGATTAGTGCCCCTATTCCTTGAGTTACAGATGCTATAGTTTAAAGAAAAAGGTGCTTTATATACTATTTTAAAACAAACACATAAAAATTTCTGCTGGTATTAACTTAGAAAATTAACTCCATCCTAGTGAAACCGGTTTCTTAGGGAAAAGTAAATTTTAGTTGTAATGAAATAATAAAAAAATAGATCTTTTTAATTGATTATAAATAGTTGCGTCAGTGAATTGCATAGTATATCTTGTCACAGTAAGTAGTTTTCCATAAGCTGTGTATTTAAAGAAAAGCTTTATTCCTGAGGTTGAAATAAAAATGGAGTGGCTCAAAAACACAAAGCTAAAAATATCCAAAATTGTGGGGTTTTTTATTCTGGGATCTCATTCTGCTGTATTGTAGCAAATAGATAACATTACCACGAGCAATGAAGTCTGATGTTAGTTGCAGCTTTAGAAAATACTAATTTTTAATGAAAACATCCCTTTAGAAAGATCTCCATGAGTGCATCAGCAAGTACCTGCTGTGCTGAACAGTTTCCCCATGCAAACCACTTGGTGGTAGTGGTGGTCAGCAAATGAGTATCTCCTTCCTCTGGTTCTCCTGAAGAGTTTGATGGAGTTTTCTTCAGGGGTGCACGTTAGCGTAATCAGACAGTGAAAATCTGCTGCAGGAAGTGTCATCCGCTTGATCTGCAGCATTGTGGTCACTGCTTGCTGCTCTGCACTGCCTGCACAGTTCATTCTCAACCTTATGCCTGCACGAGGAAAGTACGAGCCTGTGGAAGATGGTCCTGCCGGTAACCTCGCATGTATGACATGGGCATGCAGAGAAACAAACGAAACAATTTTGCTGCATTACAAAGTGCAAAATATACAAAATAATTTAAATTACTTTCTCACATAAATTCAGCATTTCCAAGAGCACCTGCTGATGTTCTGCCCTATTGCAGGTGTCTCCAACTATGTAATTTGTAAATGGGAAACATGCAGCTCTATAAGCAGAAGGAGAAGAAAAAGATTGGAAATCCCTTTGTTTCTCATGTGTCTGCCTCTGTGATAGTCTTATCAGCCTGTGTGTGATGTGTATCACTGAGGCTTAATTTCTACCTGCTGGCCCAGACAGAGTGAAATATATAGCAAGTAATAAATAAGAGAACAACAGGCGCTGGAGCCCACTGGTTTTCTTGCTGTTCCTATCAGCTTTTCAGTGTTTCAGAAGCTCATGGAGGCTCCAGTGGTTCACTGGTGATGTGACATCTGCTTTCCTAAGCAGTCCAGCCATGGACCTTCACTTTGCAGTCACATAGCTCTAGTCATGAGCTGTGCCTCTTGGTGGGGTGTACGCTCTTTTTCCACCAAAGTTTTAAAGTTGGAGGAAAATGTCAAGATTTAGAGAGTTAAATGCAGCTGCAGAGTAAAAGCAAATTAGTGGTCAAAACAGCCCTGTCTAAAAGAAGTTACTGTAGTAGTTACTATGGTCCTGGCTCTGAACAGATTTTATGCAAGTGTGTTTTCCTGTCAGACTTGCCAGCTTTAAAACAGAGCAGGGTGCACAAGAAATACAACAATTATTCAAGTGCAGTAGTATCAAGATACTCCAGTTGAAGCTAGGGCAGCTTTGTATTGGCTTCCCTCTTAACATGCCTCAACAGTAAATAATGTAGCTTGTGTAATAAAGGACACAGTTGCAAAGTGACTGCTAAAAGTATTTTTGATGAAGAAGATTTGTGAATTACATTGCATGTCCTTGTTTTCTACACAAATCTCTCTGTTCAGATGGTGTCTAGTTAAGAGGATGGGGCAGGGTCAACTTCCTGAGCTGTCTCTGGGTGGGGTCCAGGGGACTGCCCATGCAGCAAAGTTTCATGATTTTCACAGGGATGGAAAGCAAACGGCTTCTTAATTCTTTCCTGGTGTCAGCAGTTAAATAACATAATATTGAATAAATCTTTCTTCTCTAATTGCTCACTGGAATTTGCCAAGTCATAAAGAAAATACATTTTCATTTTTATTATCTTTTCTACAGCTGCAATAGCAGTGTTTCAAACTCTTGTGTTCTCCCTCTGTTCTCATAATGTTGATAAATATTATGAAGCAGTGCTGGTACTCATCAGACACTTAAAGACCTCTTTATACAGGGCCTTTTTTGATTAGTGAAGTCATTATTAAATGCTTATTGTATGCTACAGTGCAAGTTAAAATACAATGGTCTAAAATAAATATCTAAAATCAGGGCTCATCAAAGCTCATGCATAACTGTCATAACTAATCTTGCCCAGACCCTTTCTGCTTTCTTTCCTTTGTCAAATATATCAGTTGTATATTTCTGAAAGTGGACACTGTCCAGACCATTTCACATTGAGGAGGAAATCAAATACGAGATCCATTCAAGGAAGTATTCAACTTGGGTCTTGTCTGTGTTGCAGAAACATGCATGCGGGTGATGGTGGATACTCCTATTGAAGTACAAATCTAATTAACCAATTTCCCCACAAAGCAGTCCATTCAATTCATCTTAGAGGAACTTCAGCATTTTTCCTATGCAGGCACACGTAGGTATTGATTGAAAACATAACCTGGTTTTGTTTAGCATTCGTCAAGATTATCTTCCAGTCGCAGCTCACAAGGCTAAATGGTGCCTCCATTTATGCTCTTGCCATTCCAGTAACACTAGTGAAATTCTTGTTAACATCAGAATCGAAAGGCTTGTTAAGATATATGTAGATTTAACTATTAAGAAGAGGAAAAAGTAATGTTGACTAATGAGGAAGTGCTCTGGTCTAACAACTAAGGGGAATCCATCCCAGCGGTTTTCTAAAAAATTAAATACCATTGTCATCAAAATCAGAGTGAGAAACGGCTGACTTTTACTCAGACAATGTATGTGATACAAATCAAAAAGTGACTGTAGATTGCTGCTGATCAGTAAAAGCTGTTCGAATCGCCTTAATTATCCGCCTTGCTTGGAGGGGTCTAATAGAGTCTGAAAGGAACGGTTTGCCAGTGATTCATCTGAGTGAGGCATTGTTCAGTTGCTGTAATTCCATGTTGTGCTGATTACATCTGGTTCTTCCCAAGCCAAGTGAAATGCTGCACTCTGCTTGTGTGTGGGGGAGGCCTTGGATTTGCGGGCGTTCTGTTTTGCTGAGTGATTAATATGTGTGAATATAGGGGTACAGGGATTTTCCTGACTGAACAAACCCGTGTGACTGCGCTTCACCAAGCTGAATTGCCAGACATCCTGTGTACTTGTACACAAGTTTGAAACATCGCTGTTGCAGCTATAGAAAAGATAATAAAAATGAAAAGATTCAGTCCAGTTAGAAGTGATTAGCTGTGGTTTTGTTGTGTAATGCTGTTACAAGGCAGGGTGGTTTCAGTAGCTCTGCTGAAGGACAATGTGCTCTCCTCTGTAAGCAAGGAATGGCAGGGCAGAGACTCAAGGAAGCTGACAGATGGGAGAGTGAGGTCAACTTATCAAATTTTACTTTTTTTTTTTTTTTTCCTTCAATTGGCCTGAAAACCTGTATTAGTGACTTCTTCAGATTAGTGATAACCACTAAGGTGAGACCTTGGGGCAAATGGCAGAAATTCTCCTGCACTGGTGACATCTGCCTGGTGATCCATGGGCAGCCTCTGCTAATTGTAATTGCTGCTACTCTTCCTCCCACCTCCTTGCCTGCATCCTTGTGTTAAGTAAGGGCTTTGAAGAAGGGGAAATTTGTTGAGCCAATTTTTGTCTCTCAAGGCAACTTAAGTTGTGACTTAGTATTCACATAGTTTAAAGGGAAGGTGGGGTTGTCGAGTCCAGAATCTGTGTAACCTACAATGGGCTTGATCTTCAGAAAAAAATCACAGAATCACAGAATTGTAGTGGCTGGGAAAAAACTTTTAGACCAACCATAAAACCAGCACTGCCAATTTCCCCTCCAAAACATGTCCCTGAGCACCTCGTCTACCTGTCTGTTAAATCCCACCAGGGAAGGTGACTCCACCACCTCCCTGGGCAGCCTGTTCCAATGCTTGACTGCCCTTTGGGTGAAGAAGTTTTTCCTCAGATCCAATCTAAACCTCCCCTGGTGCAACTTGAGGCCATTTCCTCTCATTCTATCACTTGTTACCTGGGAGAAGAGACCCACCCCAGCTCTCTCCACCCTCCTTTCAGGGAGTTGTAGAACGAGGAGGTCTCCCCTCAACCTCCTTTTCTCTAGGCTCAACAACCCCTGCTCCCTCAGACGCTCCTTGAAGGAGTTGTTCTCCAGGTCCTTCACCAGCTTCGTATGTAACATACCTTTGCTATTTTGATTTAGAGGAGATGTTTCTTCTCCCAGTACTGTTAAATGTTTGTGTCAAGCAAATGAAAGTGAAGAGAGTTACCAGATCTCTTCTCATGAAAGAACTGTGCTGGAGGAACATGATGCAGCTACCTCCTTTGCATTGGAATCTCCATGAGATGCTGCCTGGCTGGAAGTGCCCCAGGCTTACCCCTTGCACGTAGCCATCCTGACTGGGAAGGAGGAATAGTATTTGTTCTTTAAAAAAGAGAACAAAACCAGAGGTCTACTTGAAGATCTGTGTGAAGCTGTATTTTTATGAACTGTGCATTGTCATGCTCTTCACTTTATCAGAAAACTGTACAATTGGGTTAGCTATACCGGGTGACTCTATGTACCTGCTTGGCTGCTTAGCTTAGGAGGCTAAAATTCCTTGACTATCTAGACAGCTGTTAGAGTCTTCTGCCAGGAGCACTTGATAGCAGGTCCCTTGCATAGTTGTCCCTGTCTTCCTGAGGAGCTTTATTTCATCATGGTCAAGGAGGGAGCCCAAGGAAACTCCTAAATTAAGTATTTGAAGTTGAGCGGTGCAAAAATCCACTGCCAGCACTGTTCACTTCTTCAGTCCAACCATTTTTCCCAAAACCTTCTCATCTCCTCGCCATGAACAGAAGAGTTTACAATGCACTCACAAAGTCAACAACATTTCCCTGAACCAAGTCAGGTTGCAGCAAGGAGGAAGAGGTGCGGGCCAGAAAGAAAGCTCTTCTTGACAAGACCACATTGCCAGTTCCTCTTCCTCCTTACCAACAGATGGTGAGGTGAGGTTGCTGAGTGGCTGTAAGGGCACAAGTGGACAGAGAGGGACTCGAAGGCTCGAGCAATCTGAGATCACATAATGCCACACCAGAAACGCCGATGGCTGAGCCAGCCATCCAGCCACAGGCCATTAGCAGAGTTGACCTCAATTCCTTTCTGGAATGGCATGAAAAGAGGATCCTCCAAAGAGGATCTTTGTCAGTGGGAGAATTCTATGAATTGTTTTGGGATTTATTTTTTTTTTTTAATAATTTTGAAAAATATCACGTAATTGTACTTTTCATTTCAGAGTGATTCCTGTAGGAAATCTTCCAAATCCAAAAGAGACAAGGAGAAACAATCTTGCAAGAGCTGCAGCGAGAGCTTTAACTCCATCACTAAAAGGCGGCACCACTGTAAGCAGTGTGGGGCAGTAAGTATCAGAATACACTGAGCTTTTCAGTTTCTTCTGCAGAGACTGTTGAAGAGAATTTTTTATTTTTCAGTGCAGGAACTAAAAGATATTCTGGTTCATGGCAGGTCATTGACAGAGCAGATCTTTCCACTTGCCTTGGGTAACTAGCCTTGAATATCCAGGACTGATTTTTTTTGACTTTTCAAGCAGGAGGAAACCGCTTTGGCACAAGCAATTCTTGACAACTCTTCCTTAGGGAAAGAAGAGCTCATCCATCTTTAATATTGTATGTTCAGCTTTTCATCCTAGAAAGAGCTGCTGTGTGAAGTAAGGTTGTCAGAAGGCCACTCTGCTTCTACAAAGTACAGGGGACAAAGCACTCCCCCAATACAGGCACATCCCCAGAAAAGGCACCACCTTTCTTTTTGTCCTCTGAGGTGCTGGATTGGCCTTTCAAACAGCACAAACTAGGCTCCTTGTACCAGAGTTTTGCACTTTGTTCCCCTGATTCACAGGGTAAGGCAAGTGGAATTAATAAAGAAACTAAATAATAGCTTTCCCTCACTGGCAGAGAGATACCAAGAATTACATCATTAATAATTTATTGTTAAACGGTTGTTTGTTATGCAGTGTTTTGCCATGTGGCAATAGCATTGAAATTAAAGTTAATTCATGTCAAGGAAAGACTATCATGTTTCTTAAAATGCTAGCTTGCTTTTGTTTATATGGCTTAGAACGGTGCTTCACTTAACACTTGCTGAATTAAGGCAGTTACTGTCATATAGTAATTAACATCTTGCAGTGAAATGTGTAACATACGCTGGTACCTGAAGGGTGTTTGTGGTGTGTTATTGTGTGGTAAATTCAGACTGGATTTTGAGTCCAGCTGACTGTCCCTGCCTTGCACCATGGGGTCAGGTTCTCTTCCTGGAGCAGATGTGCAACAGCAAGCAATAGAGTGTGATGTTAAGAGTGGAAACAGGTTCCAGAGCTGCAGATCCATCACTTTTCACAAGTGCTGGTTTCCTGGGACTGATGTGTCATTGCATGCTCTCAGCAGCTGAGGAAAGGAATCAAAAGTTGTTAATTTGGCATCAGACAACATATTGGACTATGTTCTTAAAACAGTCAGTGAGTTTTGGATTCCTCTGTTCTATCAAGCCAAGCCGAACTGCTTAATTGATGAGGAAGCATCAGCCACCTTTACCCTGTAAATCAGCCCTTCCTGGTCCGTTTTACAATTGGCATTAAAAAGCACTAATTGCTCTGTCAGCCTAAGTCAAAAAGACTCATAAGGACTTATAAGAAAAGAAAAGCAAATTTGCATGATGTTAATCATAAAGGATTTCCCAAAAGGCGTATGTTTTCTTTCATTAGGTATATTGGTAAACAGCATGGGATCTCAAAAACATTAATTATTAATGGAGGTAAATAAAGTAAATATGATATTGGTCGCTCTATCTTACACTTGCATTAGTTTTCCAGATTTTACTTTAGTAACAACCATTCTGCAAGTCACTTTCTTTGGAGAAGGGTTATGTTTTCATGATGGCTAATAAAGGACCGTCTTTCTGATACAGGTGATCTGTGCAAAATGCTCTGAGTTTAAACCACTTGCAGATAACAGCCGTCATAATCGGGTGTGTAAAGAGTGTTTCCTGCAGTTTCCAGCAAGCCCGTGCGGCCCTGGAGTGGAAGCAGTCGGAGAACAAAAGAAAAGACTAGCTGCAGAGGTATGGTATTTAGCTAAGAAACTTTTGATGTGCTAGCTGCCCTTATGAGACTCTTTTTCTTCTTTTTTTAAAAAATATTTATTTAAAACAAATACAATTGTTTAGTTATCTTTTTTTCCCCTGCCATGATAGTTGACCCTCTGGCCTATAACTTGTATTGAACATGCATGCAGCCGGAATGCTGTTGGTAAATGGCAAGCATTCATGATAGGATGCTGATCATACAGGGATGCACACAGGTTTTGCAGCTAAGCTTCAGCTTTCAAAGTAACAAAAAATGAGAAAAAACTTCTGACCTCTTTTTATGATGGTGCATTTCCAGTCTTGAGTTGTGCACAGTAACTATTGGCAAAACCTGCCAAAATGAGATGTGTTTTTTCACTTTTAACACCATATGGAAGGTACTTTTGCACTCCTTATTTCACATCCTGTCAAAATGCCATCAAAATGAATTTTTTTTTAGTTGACTGTGAAAAAGCGTGGCATCCTTCTGAAAGACTATCAGGATTCACTGAAGCTTTCTCAAACCTGCTGTGATGCAGTCTCTTTTCTTGAAGATGTGACTTCCACAAATTTTATTGTTTAAACTACTACTTCACAATTGCCACAGATGTCACTACGCTTTATACCATGACAGTGGCACATCCTGCCCTTATTTTTTAGAACAAGAAGCATGTTGGCAAACTGATTTGTTTTATCCTCATGTGCAACAACTGAACCTTCTCTTACCAATGCTCTTTTTAGACTCCAGGCAGAGCTGTGAGTACCATTACGTGCCACGCTTTTCATGGGCCATCTTGAAGAAAAGATTGTTATTTATTTTACCTGTGAAATATAGCCAGAAGTCACTGCATGCGTAAAAGAGGATATTTATCTCAATTAAAAGTCAACCCACAGGGACATCACATTCTTGAAAGAGCCACTGACACACTGAGAGCTTACCTTCATTGCAAATCATCCTTCCCCCTGTTATGCTGATCTACACCATCCTGCTTTGAGCACTGCATGGAAAATCGGGGAGCAGTTGCAGCCTATACTGAAAAACATCTTGCCTTGAAAAACATCTTTCTGGAAGCCACCCCTCAGAGCCCTCACACTGGCTTCCTGCCTTGTTCTGCTCATCAGAACCAAACTGTGTGGAAAAGAGCCGGACTCTGAGCAAGAAATGTAAACCTACCAGTGCATATCCAGAGCTCCTGCAATAAATGCTTCCTCAAATTCCCCAGCTGCTTAGACGCTGCCCCGCTCTGCTTCCCAGGATGTCATATTTCTTTCCAGGCTACTAAATGTACCTACACAGGTAAAATTACACCAGCACCATGTCCCAGATTGAACTCTGCTTCTCAGGTGTTTTGTCAGCTTTGCACCCAAACACAGAACTACAAAGTGGGGTAAAGCTCCAACCGCACGTTGCCCTTCCCTGAGCTGCCGTGTCTGCAGAGCACCGAAAAGAGCTTGATGCCGTCAAAAATTACCGTTGATACACACTACAGACAGCTATGCCTGGAGATGATGAGCACTTAATATGCATCAGTATAGCGTGTGTTATCTCATGATAAACTTTCTAGCACTGTTTTAGCAGAGCTGTTTGCTGGGAAAGTGAAAACCTACACCTACCCAGCCAGGAGCTCTGCTAATCTGAAAAGCCAAGAAGCAAACCAGTGAAATGTGACCTATGGCTTTACTGAAGAAAGAAGATTACAGCAGAAAGCTGTAAAAACCCAAGGAAAAGAGTTGTTTTTCCCTCACATGGTCAGGCTTCTAGCCTTCTGCTAAATCTTCAAAGGTCAGGTAAAATGCAAGAAAGTAGGTGTATAAAAAAGAAAGATCAGAGCTGGTCTTTTTCTTTCCCTCCTATTTCCATTAAACTTTCTTAGCCAGCTTCATAGCAACTGAGGAGATTGTCACTTTACAGATGTTATTAGCAGATGCCAGAAATCCCCAGGAGACTTCTGTGCAAGGTCTAACGTGAACAGGAATTTTGTTTTTCTTTGCATTCTATCAGAAGACAAAAAATTCTTTCAATCTTTTTTTGCCCTAGTGCTCTCTGATTTGGCTCACATCTCTCTGCATCCGTGGACAAGAGTGTCTGTTAATACACCTTTTGCATTAATTGGAAATCATCTCCCAGCCTGCTTTGCTAAGCAGGAAACTACCTGCATCATCTTAATTACCATTCTCAATTTACCTGGTGGAAGTGGAATTTAACTTCATGTCTGCTGGATCAGTAATTCAGCATCTGCCTCTATTAAATGGAATTGTGTGATTTCTTGATGGTATATAATAACAGCTAAACTTTTGTTCAGTTATAGACTATCCAGCATTTGCCCTACAGTATTATTTTCTCTGGGCAACTTAAGTATATTTTGTACTTAAGTCTAAGTATTTTGCCTACATAAGCATCAATGGAGACAACTCTTTTTTTTTCTTTTGTTTTTTTTTTTCTTCATCCAGAAGCAAAGCATCTTAGCAGCTGAAAACAGCCTCTTCAGCAGCCACCTCCAGTTCCTGGAAAAAGGGAAGACTTGGTACAAAATGTGGGTGACCATCCCCAAGACTGAACCTCTTGTTCTGTATCTGCAAGGAAGTAACCAGGTAAAATGACATTTGTGAGGGTTAGCACACAGCAAAAATAATTTTAAAAAAAACATAAGCTTAAATATGTCAAGCTGAGAAATAGGTCAAAGGATTTGGCTTGGTTTCAACAACAAAAATTAACTTGGTATTCTGAATATAGCACAAAGCCTCAGAGATTTCACATTTCCTTGTTATCTGTAGTTACTGCTGATACAGTTGTGAGCAAATGTTTAAGCTCATAGCTTTTCTTTTCCATTTTAACAAAGAAAGGACAAAACATGGATAATTTGATTATGTTTTGGGTTTTTTTAGAGGATTTAGACAAGTGTATTTAGAGGTTTTATTACCCTGTCATTAGGGAAAGCACTTTCCTGTAAAATTTATAGAGCTACGAAGCAGTCTGAATATTGCAAATGCTGGTTCAAGCTTTTCTTTTTTTCTAAACCTAGTTCTGGGTTGAGAGGGTGGAGGAATTTGTGGAAATGTAGATGTTCTTCAGCCTGAAAAATAGACTGTATTTGGTAAAGCTCCTTGTCATAGCTTCATGTGATTTTATCTTTACTTGAAATAATGACTGTGGTAAGCTGCTTTTTTTTTTAAGTGTGCTGTTGAAGCTAACTAGCATTTGTGTGTGATGAAAGGATGAAAGTCAAGTGACAGAAATACCTATATCCAAGATAGAATATCCAAAATAGACCTATCAGTCATGCTTCCTTAGTGCTGGAGATAAAGAATGACAATGCTGAGATGAGATCCCCCATATCCAATTTTGTGGTTGGCACTTGACACGTTTATTTACAGCTTTGTTTTATCTCCTGGGTTGGATGGAAGAAGAAATGGGTCTGAATTCAGGTTACCATTACCCTGCTGTAATTCTAGTCATATGGAGGGTTTGCTTTTTATTAGCATCAGTTTGTACGACTGCAGCTAGGAACAGTCTGGGAACTAAATATTACCCATAATTTTATAAAGCTATTCAAAGTAAAGCTTATTCTCTAGCAAATGTTCAACAAGAAGAACACGTTGTCCTTAGAGTGTGTTTGTTTTGCTGCTTGTCAGCAAGAACACCTCTGGTTTAAAACAAGTGTGTGTAATGTTTTAAGCATAGCACTCAAGAGGCTGAAAGCTTGAATCTGGAGCTCCAGAAACAGCCCACTTGGCTTCATCTGAGATTCAGACCCCACACTGGGTAAACTTCCAGTTCATGCCACGGGCAGTGAGCTGCCTGGCTTCCCTTCGAGCCAACAGCAGATGCACGACTGAAATGATGAGATGAAAAAGCCAGCGGCCGCAGACAAAGTGCTAAAACTAATGTAACAAAACCAATCTTTAGATCTCACTGGAGTCAGAGTCTGGGGAAAGGAAAAAAGCTTTGAAAAGCAAAGCAGAGAGAATGGCTTCGCTGTGAAACTTTTGAACTGGTGAGAAGCTGTGCCTCAGCAAAGGACCAGTGCAAGCCCCGTATCCCATACAAACCAAGCTAGAGCATCACTCAGGCAAGCTTGGGAAGGAGAGTGGGAATAGAAGGAGAGAGGTCTAAATTCTTTGGCCTTCCTCACCCAGAAGCAACGTGTGTCATCTAAGAGATGACTGGAATGAGGAATTGAGAGGAAGCAACACCTCTGACATGGTGTGACCTAGAAAGATAATTTCTCCTGATGCCCAACTGATTGTCTCGGGACAGCACAAGTAGCAACCCACAGGACAGAAACCAGCTGTATTTAGTGCGCAGCAGAATGATGCTCGATTCTCCAGGCCCCTCCTGACAGTCATCCAAAGCCAGGGTTGGAAGCTGGAGAAGCTTCTGTGCTTCAGATGCTATGTTCCTTGCTCCATGTCCTGACAAATTTGATCTTGAGCCTCTGTTGATATTATGAGTAAGATCCTATTTTTTAGGAGAAAATGGTGCCTTTGACACTGATTGCTGATTTGATGACAGTTAAATTTAGCTGTTAGTGTCCTCAACTATTTCAGGTGTGTGATAAATCTCCCAATAAAGTGGCAAGAAAGCACACAGGACAAGGTTGATCTGTCTTACATTCAATAACCAAGCCAGGATTTACTATCAGGAATCACCACTTGCAAGCTGTGACTAGAAACAACAAAAATGAGTCCCTTCTTTAAGGGCCTGCCAATCCCACTTGTATGGTTTCTTTGATTTGCATCCAACTGAAGGAAAAAAGTATGAAGCAAATCCCATTCTTTGATGTTAACCCAAAATTTTTGTTAGTTCTGGTTTACATAGTATACACTATACATAGACTTCTGAGAAAAATCTCTTCCAGAGCTTCTCTCCTGGTGGCTGACTGTCTGGAATCAGTCAGGAACCACTTACACACTCAAATGTTATATTCCCAGGCGTTTTGTTTTATACAACCATCCCGATCATCTCACCATTAAGGGAGTATCCACTCAAGCACACATACACCATTCAAGGAGTCACAGACCCATGATCCGGCTCTGTCCTGCTGGGACTGGGGTCCCTTTGCAGCCAGCAGCTCCAGCGAGCCAACAGGTGCCCCTTTCGTTTCCTTTCACCCATTCTCAGAGATTCACATCATTGCCTGGATTGGAAAAGACCTTTTAAGATCATTGAGTCCAATTGTTAACCTCACACTGACGAGTCCCTGACTAACCCATGTCCCTCAGCACTGTGTCTACACGACTCTTCAATCCCTCCAGGGATGGGGACTCCACCACTGCCCTGGGCAACCCCTTCCAATGCCTCAGAACCCTTTCAGCAAAGAAATTCTTCCTCACATCCCATCTCAACTGCCCTGGGCACAACTTGAAGCTATTTCCCCTTGTCCTGTCACTTGGTCCTTGGTTGAACAGACCCACCCCCACCTCTCTCCACCCTCCTTTCAGGGAGTTGGACAGAGCCAGAAGGTCTCCCCTCAGCCTCCTTTTCTCCAGGGTCAACAACCCCAGTTCTCTCAGCCACTCCTCACAAGCTCCTCTCGAGTGCTTCTTTTTCCCGCAGGTTTGGCCCTAGGTTTCCTGAAGCAATCTCTGGTGCAAAGTCTCATGAAGTAATTTAATTAAGTGGTACAGCAGTAGATCCAGCTCGGACTGGGTGCCTCCACAGTGGGACTCAGAGCAAAGAAGTCCCCGGGCAATTATACCCTTAGGATCTCAGTTTCCCACCCCTCAGGTAACAGTTTGGACCAAGAGTAATATCAGGGTCTGGGGTCTTCCCGTTCCTCACTGGGTCCCTTTGTTGACTCTAGGTTGGCCGCTTTTCTTCTTATCTCCAGTGTTGCAGTTTCTACTGAGGGCTGTAGCTTCCTTATCTTCCAGCGTGAACTGACCCTGGGGCTTTCTCCTGCTTAACTGGGTAGAAGCTCCACAATAGTTCAGCATTTATCTAGGTGAAAGTTCACTGCTTGCCACCTAAGGCTTCAGCACATGTAGGTGCTCGTGCTAAGCAAGTTCTGTATGAGCAGTGTGCCCAATTGCACGGCACTGCAAAGAAGCGTTTCAGTGCCTAGAAAAAGAGGTGCCTTTTGGGAACAGTACTGCCAACAATGGTATTAAATGTCTTGAAACACACACCAAGTGAAGCATGACTGGAGGAGTTTTAAAGTTGGGGGATTATTTTTAAAAAGAACACAAAGAACAGCTGCCTCTTGGGAAGAAGGAGTAACCCAAGCTGAGTCTGATACAATAAAAGGGGACCAGTACTGTTCCATATATTCATCAGT
>NW_010340145.1:0-2394 GCF_000700745.2 Antrostomus carolinensis
CCCAACATTCTGTGATTCTGTGATTTTGTGACTGATGTGATATGCAGGTTCATTTTGGACTACTACCCTGACCTAGAGAAAGAGTCATAATCAGATATCTTATTTGACCTGATTCAAGTTGTTCAAAATTTTTATCCAGTCAATAGTTCTCCCTGTGAGGCTCAGTCCTGCAAACTGTTCATTATCTTTTGTGCAACAAATTACAGTGGATTACTCAACCTCAACAAGAGAACCAACTGCAATGTAAAGAATAATCATATCATAAGACTTGTGCTCCGTCTTCATCTGACAGCTAATACAGTTAGTTGTAGGATAATTACGTTCTTCAAATCTGAGGAGCTTTTACATCTTTTTCACCTGTTGTCTTGCTCTCCAGTATGTTTCTACTCTCTCTAGTTTAGCGGTAAACTGTTTAAAGCAAAACAAACCAAAAAAATTAAATAAACTTGTCCCTACTGGTGAAAATGCCGTACAAATGGTTGTGGAGTTTAAAGCTCTCTGTTCAGTGAAACAAGCAGAACCAGAAAGGAAAAAGATGAAGGAAAAAAGGCATAAAAAGATTAGTCTCTCCTCTTCATATGCCCAGCTCAAAAAAGAAATGCAAACAGGTTCTAGCTCTAATTTCCTAACTATCTGAACAATGAGCCTATTATAAAGAACAGTGATTTTTTTTAAAAAAAAGACATAGGGAGGGGAAGATTTTAGAGATACCACTAAGCAAGCAGCACCAGACCTCAGGGAGAAGCTGGTCAGAGAAAACCAGAAAATAACAGATGGCAAAAATCCTGCAAACCTGAATGCCAGGGAGAGTCGTGGCCATATCAGCTGTGATGGAGAGTTAGGCAAATGAGAAGTGAGAAGTAAGAAGTAAAAAGAAAAAAGAGTTCATTTTCCTGTCTCATTTAAAAGATGTTTAGTTTAAGAGCATAGGGGCACATCCAGGAAGACATTTTTGAAAGACAGTCAAAAGTTCAGTCATGCCATTACTAACCTGAAACCAATCTGAACCGATGACCTAGGGGCGACTGCCTTACACTTTCCACTGCCAGTCTTCTGAGCTAGGCAGTCTCTCATCTCTGTTCTCTAACACTGCTTGGTTTTCACACTGTGTTTTAGATTTTTTCTATTATTTCTTCTAGGATTTGATCTTGTTTTCTGTAAAGTTATTTTTATTGCATTTTCCTAGTGCTTGCAGTGTCATATGTAGCTTAATTTTAACCTCTTTCCATAGTTAGTCCAGTTGTGGATTTTTATTTCTTTTACTGCAAATAGCACAAAAGGTGCATATATCTTTTCAGGTTGTTTCTAATATACAAGAAGCTTAACTAGAATAGAAAATATGACACTGCTCAAGCAAAATTCTTTGAATATAGATAATAATTCAGACAATGCTTGAATGTCATTTATTTTCTGGAAGTATTTACACCAAATTAAATAGGGCCTCTAGGCTACATACTCTACCTTAATGATGATTTTATACAATAAATGAAGGAGACATCTACTTTGCTATTTTTATTTCTCCATTATTTCAGTCTCTCCTAATTATACATTATTTAATATTCTCATTTTTTTGCAGAAACCTTTCCCCTAAAACTCAGGCCATCTTAAAACCAGCAGCAATGGAAGGGTTACTTCAGATGTTTCTATTATTCTTAGAATAGCATTTAACAAAGCAGCATATGCTTTCTGCGTTCTACCCTGAGGACTCCATCCATATTAGATACTGCAGACTGCCAAGAACCCATGAAGCAGCTGAGAGCAACCTTGAGAGAACAAAAAAATCTTTTTTACCTAAGTGCAGAATGGAACAGTAGTAGCTAAAATCTGAGTTAGTTCATTTAAAATCTGTACAATACATATAATCAACTCAAGCAGCATCACATAGTTATATTAGGTTCCATAGTGGCAGTATCAGTAGTGGGTTACTCTCCAGTCACAGGCATAAAATGTTACTTTTATAATTATTTTTTCAGCAATATACCTTTGGCACTTTTTGTAACAAAGGAATATTTGCCAAAGGAATGCTCTGAAGATATTATTCATGAAAGCCACATGAGTGAAAAGAAATGCCCTTAACATCTGATTTATCAGAATTAGGGAAGCATGGCTACGTATTAGTCAAAGAAGGACATTTGGTCTCACTTTGAATGCCTCAAATCTACACCTATACCCTTCCTAGGTGTAGCTCTTTGAAATGGAGTGGACATAAATCATTACACATGTCACAAAGCTCTGTCTGCATTTGTTTTAGACAGAACAGAAAGTGTTTAGAAAAGGAGTTTATAGGGATGTGCAATAATAGTGGTCACACAGCCATTTCAGTACCTGCAGTAACTGTTGCCTTTCAGGCTAGGACAGTCAGCAGAACCCAGACCATGAGCAGGATCCTGCTGA
>NW_010340145.1:2453-9973 GCF_000700745.2 Antrostomus carolinensis
AATAAAACTTCATCAGCCTAGCACTTGTTATTCTTTACACTAGAAATGCCATTTGGAGCCTGAATACATATTTTGGTTATGCTGTCTTTGCAATGTGGTTTTTTGTCTGAAGGCACTATATATAAAGTAGGTCACACAGCACTGACAGCTTTCAGGATTACCTTCATCTTCTGTACTGACTTCAGTTTTCCATTTAAAAAAAAAAAAAAAAAAAAAAGAAAAAAGAAGCAGAAGAATCTAGGAAATGCATTGATGAATGTTTATTTACACTCTTTTTCAGTATTATGGGTTGTTTTATTCCTACAGAAAATTCATGTATAACAGAGATAATCACATGTGCCAATGAGTATACAAGCAGGTATTTAACTAATACCCACAGGTGCATATTTTGTTCATGGAAGGAAATATATGTTTATTTTTAGCTAATAAAAAAACTACATGAGGCATTTACAATTCAGCTCCTACTGACAACATTTAATTAACCCCCAACAATCAATTGATTTTATTCTATGAGGCTCCACCATCTGTGTCTTTTGCAGATGGTACTAATGCTCATCACATGTCCCAGCATTAAATCATGTTTTCTGTGTTATTGCTGCCAAATCTGATATGATTGTTAGCGTTTCAGTCATAGCTCTTCAAAGCAATGCAGCTAAGAATATTGTTTAAAACACAGCTAGAGTTCACTGTCCACATGCGTGCACTTTTGTTTTGAGTTAAGACATGTACTTGTGCGGAGCTGGGCTGGGCAAGTAGGGGGAGGAACTGCTTCACCTGCCTGCTTACATTAAGGAGCTTAATGGCTTCTCATAGCTAAACACAGAGAAAGACATTGACAATACCCTTCAGCCTCAAAGAACTACAATTCAATCAGGAACAATGCAATACAAACAATTTTGAAATGCTTTCCATTGAAAGTTGTCTGACATTAGTGGGAAGGGTTATGAACCTACTGATATTTAGGGCAACTTTGTCAAGGAACTGAAATCCACCCTTTTAAATTATGGTCACTATTTTCTGAATGTAAGCCTTTGTTCCTTCTATCTGCACATTAAGTAAAGTTTTCATCATAAACTGCAAGAAGCATTGCTTAGTAAATACTGAGACTCATGCTCCTAAATTATTCAGTGCACTTTGAATATCCCATTCTCACTCAGCTGCACCCTGAAAAGTTAGAATATTTACAAATACCTAGTGAGGTTTCCCCATGCAGATATGACTTCTGATGAACCAAAAACAATTAAGAGAGCAAAAATAGGATGCAAATTTAGAGGGTGTTTGACTAGTTTGTTTTTTGTGACTGCACTGTATTTTCTGGGGCTGTTGATCATTAAACAGCCCCAGATTAAACATTAAACATCATATAATAATATGATGATTGGAATTTCAAAAGTGTAAGAGCTTAACACCAGCTCTACACTTTTAAATATTCTCTGAGTTTATCCTCATCTCACAGGAATCAGTTTCATATTAGTTCTAAACTTTAGCGCTCTTTCCTATTGCAGGATGAAGGGAAGTGCAGACCTCTGGAAGTAACAAAGCTGGAAGGAGCAGAAATTGGGGTTGACACTAGTCTGGGTAAACCATTTGTTTTTAAATGCATACCTCAAAGTGGAAACAGGATTTTCTACTTCTGTGCAACTTCCAACCAAGAAATGAAGAGGTAAGTGAGCTTTCATTTTAGTTTGGGTCAGTTTTGTTACTCCAGTTTAGGGAGAGAGAGTCTGAATTTTTGAAGAATGTTCACAATACCTTCCTTGATCAGTAGAAAAAAAAAAAAAAAAAAGCAGTCTGTCAGCTGCTATGGGAAGACGGTGTTTCTAATTTTCATTTGCATAAGTGTCAAAAATGTTTTTAAGCTTCATAGTTTTTTAAATTTTTTATTAAAATCTTTAATATTGATGCTTGTCTCAAGATGCCGCTCAATTTCTTTCTTTTATCACCAGAAAAAATCTTCACCCATATCTCATGCCTTCTTCCCCACTGCTATATTCAAATGGAAGTGTAAATCTTCCTGTGGATGTAAACTTGCTTATTGGTCATTTTACATGAATTATCTGTCTTCTGCCCAACAAGGACAGTGTTAGTAATAAATAAAATCCCATCTTACTTTCCCATCCCTTTTCTGTCATTCTGACATATTATAATTTTAGTATTTCAAAATGCAAGCATGCCACATAAGCATATTTGTTCTGATAAGAGGAAATGAATTTGGGTTTGACTCAGAGTTAAACTTAAAACATATTCTTTTAGCATTTCCCAAATACTATAACTAACAAAACAAAGAGGCTAAAATAATCCAAAACACAAGTAACAACATTTTAGGCTTTAATTTCAAAATGTGCTAACATCTAATCTTATTTTTTCCTCTTTGTTTTATTGTGAATTATCAAAAATATAAAGCTATGAAGTAGAATGATTCGTATTCATCCACCCATATTTTTATAACATCTTACTACTTAATATAGCACCCACCTTTGTAATATCGGAACATTTTCCTCTTCCAAATTCTATAGCACAAAAAGATAAACCTTGCCAACAAACAGCTTGCTTTACTCTGGAGTCTCCAATTTAAGATTCTTTACATCTCCCACAATTTTCTTATCTACATTATAACAAAGACACAAGAAGAGTGATCATTTAGCCTGGCACGTTGAACTATATTCAAAATATATGGATTCCTTTGTCTGCAATATTGCCTTGATCTACTATGTGTTACACAGCAAGCTTTGGGCCTTATTTTTCTGTGTTAGCGATGTTTATTTAGATTTAATCCACTACTTTTCTTATCTAGAAGCCTTGAATATGTCCTGAAAATTGCACATCTTTTTAAATGCTGTCTACATCAGCAAGAGGCAGTGAAGTACACTTATTCTGCTCTACCAAACTAAGGTATTATCATTTTTTGTCATATTATAGGTGGCTGGATGCTATGGATAAAGCAGTACATCCTGTCCATCAGGTAATGCTTTATTTATATGAGAAGCACATGTATAGCAGACTGTACAAAAGACTAAGAGACAGTAGGTGTATCTGTACATGGTCAGGTGCAGACAGCAACATGGAATCTGCATACTTTGTTCCAATCTAAAAGCCATATATAGATATTATTGTGACACAGCAAATATGCTTTGCTGCCATGTGGTGGAATGAATCAAAGTGTTCCTTCTCCAGATATCAGCACCTTTAAGCTGGTTCAGAAACATAACCAAAAATGCAAGTAGTGGCAGGGGATGAAGAGGAGAGATGAGTCTCACAACCATGTGTCTCCCTAGGTAATACAATTTGGAGAAAAGGGAGAGAAGGGCTGTATCTTCTTACGTATTTTTCTGACAGAGTATTAGAAAGGGCTGGGGGGGGGGGGGGGGGGGGAGCAGGGTAAATGCTGAGTTCTTCTGTATTTTCAGAGATGAAGAAAGATAAGTTAGCTCATTTGACTTTGACTTATCTCTCATCTATCTCATTATAAAGCTATACTCTCTGCTGGCCTCTGTGGCTGGGAGAAACACAGTCATAACTGATCTTGAGCTGCTACAGAGAGACCTTGCTCAGCCACCATAATTTAGTATGAATAGTCCCTGGCTGACTCCTGAACTGGGAACTGTAAAGCTAATTTTAGTATTTCCAGGACTGGAAGCATAGGGGTCAAAACCACTTTAGCCTCCTCTTTTCTGGCCCCAAGATTCTTATTCTTTCCTCCTATAGGCAGACTGCATTTATAAAACTATGCTGTTGATCTGTGAAATCTTTTTTTAAAAAGATTTAGCTACTGAGACAGTTTGGCTTTTAGCAGAAAGAATGTAAGGCTCAAACATAGAGTAAATATCAAAGTCTACCTTTTTTGCAGATGAAATAAAATCATCAATAAAAACATAAGAAAGTTGCAAGGTACAAATTTTAACTTGCATTAATATAGTGCAAAAAAAAAGAAAAAGAAAAAGAAAAAGAAAAAGAAAAAGAAAAAGAAAAAGAAAAAGAAAAAGAAAAAGAAAAAGAAAAAGAAAAAGAAAAAGAAAAAGAAAAAGAAAAAGAAAAAGAAAAAGAAAAAGAAAAAGAAAAAGAAAAAAAATACTTTCCTTTTTCTCTTAACCTAGGGCACATGAGTGACTCCTTCAGCAATATGTTTTAGTGCTGGGTCTCCAAAAACTGAAAGGAGGTGTTTATTGTTTACTTAAACTCCTTTTCCACTGAAATAAAATTTATCAAACATGTATTTCTTTTGGCTTCAGCTTTCAGATGAGATTATAAGTGCAAAACCAAATTTATTTCCAAGTATATTCTACTTGGAAATGTTTCTTACAAAAATAAAAAGGAATCTACATACTTGAAAACAGCAAAAATCAATCACATAATTTAAAGTGTGTACCCTAGCCAAAAGAAACAAAAAATACCCTGAGCCAAAAAGGAGGATAAAAGCACACATACACAAAAGAAACACATCAAAAGAGTCGTTCTTTAGTGTAACATGCAAAAATAACTTGTTGGATAAAAAGTTACAATCATATATACAGGAAGATGTCTCATGCATTCACCCATTAACAACACAAGTTTGCTCCTTTCTGTGCCATTGCATCTTATTTTTGACTATTTTATCTTTTTTAGTTTTGTCTTTGAGCAAACAATATATTTTTCTGAAGTAAATGTTTGATTTAATGTGTTGCTTTTGCTGCCTAACCTCACTTCTTAATGACCATTAGTTCGGTTTCTTTCTTCTAACTGGACTTTCTATTCAGTTGAACAAAAACAGCTTGTATTTTCCTCCTGTTTTCTTTGCTATACTTTTTGTTACTGACTTTCTGCAATAGCTAGGTTGTTGCAGGAAGGCTCACAACATGATGATTTAATAGACCACTATGTTGACATCATGTAATCTTAATGAATCTACAAGGATAACTATTTTATGAATACACTTGGTGTTACTGAAATCCTCTTCTGTACTTTGCTATGATAAGTCTCCACAGGTTTCCCATTCATAACAAATAATACAGCTAGCTATATTGTGCTTGGTCATTTTTCCATCATTGCCTTGTTGAAGATACTAAAGAAATATCATAAATACATGCAAAATCAAACTCTTGTGGAAACAATTAGATACTAAAAAAAAATAATAATCCATCAATAAATGCAAAAGAAAACCCCTGTGGGAACAATTAGGATGCTATTGATATTGCAAACATTATCCTCATGGATTTCAAGTTACAATTATACTGGCTGACATAGAATTTGACATACATATTACAGATAAAGAAAACACACTAGGAGAGGTTGAGTTCCTAACACCTCTCAGATGTAATGGAAAAGAAGAAATTCTTTAATCTAACATTAAACAAATTGATCTTACTAAACAACAGTTTCTTTTTTTCCAACTTTCTTTTTGGATTCTCTTGTTATAAAAATAGCCTATACAATGTCAGTATGTTGTGGATTGAGTTTTTTCTTCACCTGAAAATGACAAGAGGATAATTTTAGTGATGAAAAAGACTCTGCTTTCCAGAAAGGAATGGGAAGGCATCTGTAAACATTTTGTGTGTAGCGGTGCTTGCATCCAACTCTGACTGCTGTATTCTGGCCTCAGACACCATCACATTTTCTCTGGAACACAGAGGATCGATGTGAACCTTGTTTTGCCAGATTATATATAGTACAGACTGCTGAAGTCAGGCAATCAGCAAGACAATTTTTTAAAAAAATATATTTGTACAGCTTCTTCATACAGCTTTGAAATAATCCTGTTTCTACAAGAGAAACTTGTACTGAAAAACAAAATAAATGCAAAAAAAAGACAAGTTATTATTGTAAGAAGAAAGTAGAGGATAGTCACTATTTGCCACCAAATATAGGTTTTTCTAATTGCATTTTCGGTATTAACTTTTCAAATTATTTTCACAATAGAAGCTTATTTCCTAGTAGGGGACTAGAGCTTGTGTCTTTTCATACCAGCACATCCTCCTTAACTTCTTACCAGAGCATTTCATTTACATGCTTACTTTACAGAACCATGTGTGGGTAGATGTCACACTGCATAACACTACACTTCCACCTTTGGCTATCAAAAACCCAGAGTGCCTGGGGCTCCTCCATCAGCTGGACAGAAACAAAGACATCTGGATTCAGCACTACTGCATTCTGAAGGATGGATGTTTGTACTTTTATGCCACTCTCCGCTCCACACCTGCCCAAGGTAGAGATAGCTGCTGGATTTTAAGTGATTGTTAAAACAGAAATGTTTCACAGCAATTTCCAAATAGAACTTTCACACTAATGAGAGTTTCTTATTAGCAAGCTCACTCTGTTCTTTGAAGGTGAATGAAGGAAGACCACACTTGGTCTCTTTTCATAACATAGCCACCTCATTTCCCCCAATCTTCTTTCCTTTTCCTTCCATGGTCTGAGTTTTTCTTTCTGGAATGGAGCTAGTCAGGATCTGTGCAAGTTATTTCAGGAGCAAGTATTGTCAACAAGATTCAGTCCCACTAGTGGCAGTCTGCTGAAAGATGTTGACTCGTGTGTGTTGGGTAGCATCCTCAAAGGGAAAGACATCATAAACTCGGACTAGTTTCTCTGCCCCTAACCAACTTTTCACATGGTCTTGGAAAAGCTAGTCCAGCCATCAACAAGCAGAAATTTCCTACTCCAGATGAGGCTGGTGCTCCAGGGTTTGGCCAGGGTCTGCCATCTATCAGGTCTCCCCATACCAGAAGAGGATGTCTGGCCAGTCTCTGAAGGCAGTGTTGTGAGGCTACTGGGGTCAATTGCAAGTAGAGGAGCTGAGTTTCAGGCTCTGAGGAGAGCCTGCAGGCACAACTCTATGAAAGTCAGTATATTTTTTTAAAAAAGAGGTGCTCCAGGGAGAAGGAACAGGTCAGGACCTGCAAATGTGATCTCCCTGTGCTAAGGAAGATGACAGTTAGAAGAATCAGAAAGAAAATGCTGTTGTACTTTTGCTTACTAGTCAGCTTTCAGGTAAAAAGGGAAAAATGTTTTCTTAGGATTTATGCTATTTGACACACAATCGGGCAAGAGGCATTCCACTCTATACTGTTTATGTAGCACTTTTCATCTGTGAAAGGCCATACATAAGAAATGACCAGTGATTTCCTCTCTGTATGAAACTGAAGCTAAGACTTGCTTAGAGTTAAGCAATGAATTAGTGGAAAGGCAAAAACTATTACGTGTTTATGACACCCAGACCTAGGCTTCTACTGCTCAGTATGTCGCTTTGGTGTTTAGATATTCTACTACATACAAGTTCTTGCATATAGTAGTGTTTTGTCTCTTGTTATTGCAACTATTGTTTTTCAAATTTCACTACAGATTCTTACCTCCCCATATAATTCTTAATGCTATAGCATTAATTTGGTGCTCTTGTCACTAAATGTGAGAGCTAAAAAAAAAACCAAACCACCAGACCCCTGAAGACAATAACATCTGCAGTTAATCAGCTCAGAATGTCTTTTTGGCTAATCACCTTGCACATACAAAGTGAACACGTACATTGTTGCAGTGAAGTGACATCGGGG
>NW_010340145.1:10009-10283 GCF_000700745.2 Antrostomus carolinensis
AAAACCAAGAACAGATGCTAAAATGAAAATGTCATGAAGACAAATTTCTGTCTAATGTCTTTCCTTCACAGCTGGCTAGTGTGGCCTACAATGACATTCTAGTTTCTAATAGCAACAAAGGGAGCCAATGCTGACTCTATGATTTTTTTTTTTTAATGTTGAAATTTGTATTCCTTTATTTTCTAAAGGAAAGAAAAAGAACATCAATATTTAATGAATAACTAATAAAACTCTACTGCTGATTATTTGCTGGACAGGAAATATGTTTTACACT
>NW_010340145.1:10329-10634 GCF_000700745.2 Antrostomus carolinensis
TGAACATTCACATTTTAAAATATTTTATATGTAAACTCTGTCAAAACACCCAATGCAAGGCATCTGAAAATCCAGCTTCCAAGAACTCTTGGTATGCTTGCAGTTGGCAGTAATTTCATAAATGGTATCTGCAATACACATGATGCATGCTGTTTTATTCTGTTCAGGTGGCCTTTACCTACAGGGGTATATTGTGAGTGAACAGTCTCTGGGTTCCAAGAGATCTGTAATTGAACTCAAACCTCCATCTGAAGAATTTAAAACTTTCTACTTATGTGCAGAGAATGTAAATGAAAACAAAAGGT
>NW_010340146.1:0-33052 GCF_000700745.2 Antrostomus carolinensis
GGCGCGGGGGTTTTATGAGGGACCCGCCGCTGCGCTTGCGGTCGGAGTTGACCGTCTTTAGCGCGCTGCTGCTGTCACTGACCCGAGGGAGTCAGTTGTGCCGTGCCTGGGTGCTCTCCTTGTTCCCGGTGCAGTCCGCTGGTCAGTCACTCCCCACCCTCCGGCGCTGCCCTTCCCACTTCCCCAGCCGACCCACGTTCTCCTCCTGCGGAACGGGGAGCTCTGCACTGGGGGGCCCAGCTCGATGGAGCTGCTTTGGAACAAGTGCTGGCGTTTGTTAGAGAGGCAAACCTGAAACAGCATGCAAATAGCTCTTATTGAGAAATGCTTGTCATTTTTCAATAAAAATAAGAGGACAATCACGTTTCCTAGTAAAACTGAAGAGTCTGCCTGTTTAGTGTGTCCTGTGGTGTTTAATATTCAATAAAATTTTAAGCAGCACTTATAACCATCACAGTGGAGTATCAGTGGCACTAACAGTACCTAGACAGTGATGCCAAACCCAAGTGCTTTATAAAGCAAAGATTGCACAGTTCCTAGGCTTTTGGGACCGACTTTCTCTTTAAAGTTATGTGTATGTTGGTATAAGTTTAATACTGTGTTCTCTAGAGGCGTGTGTGGGGGCAAAACCTGTAGTGTTACTTGAAAGATTAATGGAAAATACTTAATTGGGTGATGAGAAATGCTAAATCTACATAGATAGAAGTTTGGCTCTCACCTAGATACTTTGTGGTAGTTATTAACTCAAGAATGACACAACTTCCTTCTGCCTGTCACTTCCGTGGGAACTGATATCGGATGATTCAGAGAAAATAAACTTATAGGTGTTAAACATAAGATAAACCCCTCTACCAAATTAGGCCGCACTGCCATTTTCCTATGGCCAAGCTTGGTTTAAACCTTGAAGCTGAATGTTTAGGTACTTTTAACAAGACTGGTTTTTAAGAAGACTCTGGCTGTTCTTGATCATCCTCTGAGTAAAAAGTCTAGCCCCTTAATTCTTATTAATGTCTTGTGGCTTCCTGTGGCAGTAAGTACCAGCTTAAACATCTGAAAAATGTTTTCTTGTCTCTGGGTCATAGTTAAACTCCAGTACTGTGAGATAAAGTAGAAGTTCTGGAGTTACCTTCAGTGTTGATTAACATTTATTTTAAATGTCTCAGTGGTGACTAATTGGTATGTAGTCCTAATAAAATCTATCTAGGAGAAGGCAGAAAAACCTTCTTGGGTAAATCTCATTCATTGTGGTACTAAACACAGGCATGTGAGCAAATGGAAGGAGAAGCCATGTCTGGAACAGGCTGTAAGCACATCAGTTACCTAAAGAAAATTATTTAATCATTTGGAGATGAGAAGAAAATGCACTTCAGAATGGAAGAGAAGCAAAACCTTCTACTCTGTATTATTTATACTCTGCATCCAGCTTAAGATACGTGTATTGCTACATATAAGCTATTCGATAGGCTCCACAAGTTTGCCTTGAATTCTGCTGTCTTTCAATACTGTGTAATTCTTTGTCTTGAGGACTGCAATTTACCAGATTTTGAAGTGGAATGAGCATCTGAACTAGTCAACACATTTACCCAAAATAATAATCATCTCCAGAGTGCAACTGAGTCTCAGGAATGAATCTTACAAAGTCTTCTCATGAAGATGAGTGTTGGAAAATAAGTAAAATCATACACAATAGTAATGTTCACTTAGTGTGCTCAAGAATGTTTGCTAGTGTGAGGATAGGCATGGTTCACAATAATGTTTGCTGCTGCTATAATGCACTAATTGTTATCTGCAGGAAAACTTGTGTTACCCTCTCTGATCAGGCAGGCTTCTTTCAAGCTGGTTCAGGATTTAAAAAAATTATTGTTTTCTACGACAACTTACAGTTTACCAGCCTTTATTTTAAAACAAAACCCAAAGAAACAAAACCCTAAACAAAGAAAGAAGAAAAGGCGCACCAAAAAACCCACACCAAAAGCCAGCTCTCCTCACCCCCCTGCTGAATTCAGCTGCTGTGTGTTGTGACTTCCATAACTTGCCTGTGGTAACTTCTGATAGTCCTTTCTTCAGAGCTTGGAAAAGGCTGTGGTGTCTTGTACAGAAACTGGTAGTGCAGCTGAAAGGGGCAGTTCTCTGTCCCTTCTCCACTGCTCACTCGCTTCCTTGTGGCTTCAGAGGAAAAAAAGTTAGGGAAGAAATAAAGCAGAAAACTGTTCATAGCAGCTTTCCTTTTTCCTTCAGCATTTGCGGCGTATCTAATGGGAGTAAGGCTGAGGCATTTCTGAAGTCTGAATGGCTGCATAATTGCTATAAATTGCTCCTCTTGTGTTCATGACGGAGTTTATACCTTGTTGTGCGTGCTGTTGACAAGGCAGGGCGTTCTGTGCCTGGATTAAGGAGTACTGCTGCTTTTCTCCAGTGTCAAAGATCTTCCACTTCAAAAGCTTATGTTCATGGTTCTTGTTTGTAAATTGGCATGAGACTCTGCAGCACAGTTGCATTTTTTAATAAATTAACACTTTCTTGTGTTACTGGGTTCCTAATTTGAAGGGGAAGATATGGAGCATGAAGAGCTTTATTCAACATTGTATCTTCTGGAAGAACTGGTTCTGGTTTGGTGTGTGCCCCGCTAACTGTCATTGGTGCCCTTTTCCTGCGTGTTCTCTGTACTTCAGTTGCTTTTTACTACAGCTTCCTCAAACTTCAGGTGTGTGTATCAGGACACGTGTATCTTGATGTGATCTTGTGTATCATTTGATAATAACCAGGTTTTGTCTGGAAACCTCTATAGTTCTGAAGCTGAAAGTCGCCTGCTTTCTGAAATAGAAACTGATAAATACTCAGACTTTGAAAACTGAAAAGCAAGGAAGAGTTGGCTCTGAAAGGCCAGTATTTTCCCAACTGTTGCTAAAAGACAGTCATTAAAATTACATAAGGAAGTGTATACCTTCAATTAGCTATTTCTGATGAGATCATCATTGGTATCATGTCAAGCACAGTCTCAAGCTCGGAATAACCGTTGTGCTTTGACCAATGATTTTCACACCAGAAGTGAGGAAACTGATGCACGTGCGCTCCTCCAGCCGCTTCTTGGGGCTGCAGCAGATATTGTGTGTTTCAATAAATGCTTTAACTTGGTGTTGCTGTCAAAAGGCCTTTTTACAGCCCTACTGCAGTCTTTCATGTGGTTGTAGGGTGAACTAGGTGAATGGTAAACTATGGATCAACTGGGCTAGTCTTCTAGCTTATTGGATGGTTTACAGCCTTCACAACTGTCCCAGCACTACATGGCCCCATGAACAACTGGGAATGGAAGAGCAGGACTGGGAGCTGTGTAAGCCTAATGCTCATTAGGAGAAGGGGGCTTATGTGGTTAGTGTTACTGCACTATTTCTAGCTGTGCTTTAATGCAGAGAGTTGTGATGTGGTTAGAGCCTGTGGCATTCAGCTCAGCAGTGATGCAGCCTCTCTAAAGCACTGGTGTGGGCGCAGGGGACTGCAGAGCGTGACAGACGTTCCGGCAGAGACACAATTCAGCCAGTCTGTTACATGATGTTTTGATATTGATTGTTGCGCTCTAGTCCCAGCACTGTCATTTTCTGTTCCTTGAAAGTCCGATCTGTCATGGAATAAATAACGCTTAGCAATTACAGCAAGGTTCTGCTGGCAGAATGTACTTGCTTCACAGCTGGAGGCTTTCTAGAGTTTGTAGCTATTGAATTGCCTAGGAAATAGGGTCATCTAGCCATGGATACCACTGTTGCCTTCTGCTTAAATCGTTTTTTTGGAAGACCTGCACTTTATGTGATTAATTATAGAGAGAGCTTTTTAAGAGGTGCAGTCATTCTAATTAGCAGAAGTGGGTTTTTTCTGTTGTCTAAATAGACTTGTTAATTAGTTATTGTGTATGGTTTGGATATTACTGAGGCACATTGAGTCATAGAAGTGTTGATTGGAAGGAACTTTTATCTCACATAGCCTCCTGGTTGCAGCAGGATTGTCACCAGTGTTAGAACAGATCAGCCTTGGTTTTGTCTAGCTAGCTGTGTGATTAAAAACCTTCAAGGGCAGAGTTTCATCGCTTATTTGGGCGTGATCAAGGCAAGAACAGTACTTCATGGCACTGTTTTATGTATGTAGAAAAGGATAGTGGGGAGAAGGGGAAGATACTGTTTGTGACTCTTATTAGGGAGGTTCCAATTGCAGAACAAAACCCAATTAAATATGGGAGAAAATGGGTATGCCAAGGCTGCAGTGCTCTGTAACCATTAAGCTGTTGTTAAACTAAAACCTCTCTATTTTAATAAAGACCTCAATTTTAATCTCAGTCTTCAAAAGGTACTTATGGGGACTCCAAGCAAGGGGTGTGTGGGAGGAGTTGGTACTGAAGACACTGCTTTTGAGAACATTAGGGTGATGTAATTCATGGCCTTTGCTTGTTACTGAGATTTAGTTAAAAAGAGGGGACCAGGAACCTTCTGAACACAGTGGATGAGGAACAAGTATAAATACTTGAGAATTTACTGAAGCTGCAGGCTTGGACAATCTGCTGTATGAATCACTGGGTACATAATATTTATCAAGACTAGAGAAGATGTAATTGGGACACAACATCAATGCTTTAAGCTTTGTCAGTATTTCAGAAAGACCATCTGAAAACAAAGTGCAAGATTGGGAGAGGCTGGGAGGCTCTAAGGAGATGTTGAAGCCTGGACCTAAACAATAGGTGGATGGTGGTGTTTCCTTGTAAGGGGTTGGGAGGGAGGCTGGTTGCAGATGGGGACAGCATTAGAGGTGTTCTGATCCAAGTAGATTTGGACATCTTAGGATAACTTAAAGATGCTCATAGAAACTAATCTCATCCATCTGGTAGAGGGCAGAGAGCAGTAGGAGAAGGTCTGTTATAGCTGGATTGGCAATGGATTTAATTAATATTACAAGAAAATGCAGTATAATCCTTGGAAAGGCAAAAGATTGAAAGCTGAAGTTGAAGGCCTGGAATGTGCCTCTGAGGAGAGGCAAGAGGGTCACTGGGACAAGTATGGGACCTGAAGAGTTGTTGCTTTTCTTCAGTTTTCTTTTGCCTTCTGCAAGTCGCTTCTGCCTTCTGGAAAACACTTACTGTACTTTATCCTTTGCTTATCAGAAACTTGTCCTTAATAGAGTTGAGTGGCTCAGATAGCAGTTAATTGAGAACTTGTGACTTGTGGGTGCGGGAAAGCATCTGTACAGCTGCAGTGTGTGTGGTCTGGGCATTGCTTTGAAGCTCTGTGGAAAGAAGTAACAGTGCTTCCTCTCGGCATGTTGATATCTTTGCGTTCTCTTGAAGCTTTTTCTTGCCAGCTACTTGCACTGGATTCTTGACCTGTAAGTGTTAGAAGAGAAAAGTTGACCCTGGACTGTCCCCATGGCTTTGCACTCCAAGAAGCAATGGTGCTCACAGGCTACCTGTAACCCTCTCCTCCCTGTCCTCAGGTTTTTGCAGAGTGCTGTGAACTTTCTCCCTTAAATATCACATAGCTATTTCAGACAACTCTGATTGTGGTCACACTGCAGTGTCGCTCTCATAGTGTTCTAAAATATGGGAACCCAATTTGAATTGAGTAATAACCAGCTTCATAAAAATAATTGAGGTTTGTTTTTTGTTTTTTTCCTTCCAGCCAACAACACAGCAGTCTCCTCAGGATGAACAGGAAAAACTCCTGGATGAAGCCATTCAGGCTGTGAAGGTGCAGTCTTTCCAGATGAAGAGATGCTTGGTAATAATGTGACTTTTTAAAATGCAATGAAGCTTCTTGTCTGCTGGGAGTAAAACAATAAATCAATATTAATCTCTAGTGCTGTGAGGAAACTTAACCCTTTATACATCTTTCTGGCAAAGGCTTTGCAAATAAATGAGGCAGCTACACAATGAGGGTGAGCCTCGAGTATTCTTTGAATGTGTCTTCCCGATTTTGCTCCAGTATTTTACAAGATAAAGATGCACCTTTATAATTTATGTGCTTGTATTTAAGTAAGCCTAAACTGAGAATAAGCCTGCCACTTGACATTGGAAGGTTATTGCTCAAATTCATTTTATATGGAACTATATGGTGAGTTATAGAATACAGACAACTATTCTTGTCTGTATTCAACATACCGTTGCTTTTTCCATGTAGTCTTTTCTTGGCATGAACCACAGATGGTGAGGCTAATAATGAATTACCTGCTGCATAGGATAAGTTTTGTAGTGAGTAATTGTAGACTGATGCATGAATTCTGCTGTGGCTGGAAAGCACCATTGGCTAGGGTCATACTGAGAGCTCTATCTTGAAATGGTAGCCAGTGCAGGCAGATGATGTCATCATGTGTAGCTTTCTTGCATTTGAGAAACCTATTTTTATTTGGAGAAACTACTTAAAGCTGCGATTAAAACTTAAATATTGCCTTAGGTTTTCACGTGGTTAGCCAAGCTGACTTTGTTTGCAGCAAGTAAGGTAACAGCTTTTCCAGTTTTATACTCTATGGAATACTTTTGAAATCTCTGAAGTAGCTGCAGCTGACCTTTTCACTGCTATCTGTAACTGAGTGACATTACTAAGTGGATGACCCTAGCAGTTCCTTCTGTTTTCCACAAAACTCAATGCTACTTCTTAAGATGGATTGAACACGTATGTATAGGTGGTAGATCAGAAGTTTTTCTCATATCCTGTGAGATGATCACATGCAGTATAAGTTATATGCAGCCTAATAAGCTGTAGCTTTCAGTAAGGTGGTGGTCTTGGGTGAGAAGTAGGGGAATAGGAATCTAATTCTAACAGTGGTCTGCTGGCATTGTGAATCCTCTGTCTGCTAGAGATTTTTTAATGAGAAATAAGCAAAACAACAGACCACATTGGGGGAGGTGGTGGGGAGAAATCCATTCTGTTTTGCTTGCTGCATAGAATGTGAGTGGTGGGTGGGGATTTCTGCATAAGCAACATTTTCTTTCTTTTTTTTTTCTTTTTTTTTTTTTGTGCCATTAGTATTACAGCTTATTCCTGCAGCTTTGTCTTCAAATAAGTTTTGCCACCTTTAGGTATAATGTTCCACTTAAGGTGTGGAACGTAGTACAAGCTAGATACTAAATAACTTGATTTAATTAGAATTATCACTTTCCTGATGTTTACTTAATCTTTGCATGCTTTTTTTAAAAAGCTAAAAGTGTAGCTTTCTAAAATGCTGCAGTTGCCTGTTATTTCTTAGAGACTGTTCTCTCTGTCTTCCTCTAAAGGACAAAAACAAGCTCATGGATGCTCTGAAACATGCTTCCAACATGCTTGGTGAGCTGCGGACGTCTATGTTATCTCCAAAGAGCTATTATGAGCTCTGTATCCTTTGAAGAGGAAATGAATGGCTGAAATACTGAATTTGGAATGAAATGTTCATCTGCTTTTTTGGTACAATGACTTCTCATTGTTTTCAGATATTTACTAGCACTTTTCTCCTCAGTATTTAGTTATATGGGTATATTTTAGGAGAATGTACGCTTTATTTGCTCCCTGTTTAAGTTCATCTTTTCCGTTTGGTATAAAGCAGGTCTTTAATGTTTTTCATATATTCCTTTGGGAGCTTTCAGGAGTCTAGTTCTAGAAAAATACCAGCTCTGTAAAACAACCCTGCTTGCAGCATGCTACCCCGAAATCTCTAAAATCAACTTATGTTTTGCCCTTCATTATTATCTTAGCTTCTGACTGTAAGGCAGTGCCTCAATGCATTTACTTGTGCATACTGTGGTATGTGAAGAAGGGAAGGCTTTTCATGAGACTTGGGAACAGAATGTGAATATATTCAAATACCACTGTCTCCATGTGTGGCTGATACTCTTCTGTGACATGTAGTATGCTTTTACTTTAGGTACTCTGTTCAATCACATTCATTTGCTCCCTAGTTTGATTTAGGTTTTTTTTTTTCCCCTTTTCTAATATGCTAAAAATGACAATTGAACGCTTGGGGTTAATTTTTCACATTTATCCAAATAATGATTGTTGTTTCAGAAGTACTACCTACTTGGGCATGATTGTATTTGATACAGCATCCTTCCTCCTTGGTATGAAGGAGCAAATTACTGTGTAAATTTGTTGTAGACATTCTAATATAAGATCCTTAACGGAGAGAAAAAGACATGGCAATTTCTGATGAGCTACACTACTTGGAAGTCTACCTGACAGATGAATTTGCCAAAGGAAGGAAAGTGGCAGACCTTTATGAGCTAGTACAATACGCAGGAAACATTATTCCAAGACTGTAAGTGTGTATATGTTAGTTTTTGGTGTTCTTCTTAAAACAGGTGAAGAGTGCTCAGACTCTGGGTTTAGATTATGACTGACTCTGCATTCTTGCTTGACAGCAAGAATTCAGTTTGCAGTGGTGAATAGTGTTTCTGCATATCTTAAGAGTGGATTACTATGAGACTTCTGAAATATAGGCTGCGTGCAGCTGCAAAAGGTCAGTTCTTCCTGCCAGTGTGTTGGTTTTGCATGTGACCAAGATAGAAGCACTTGGTTTGGAATAAAGTTGGCTTTTGGGTAAAGAGCTCATCAGTGTAAGACTGAGTGAGACTGCTACACATTTACTAACTCTTTCCATTATCTGTTAATTAATTTGTGTCTGAGGATCTAGATATTAAACCCTCACACACAGTAGGTGCTTTGTAAGCATCTGTCTTTTTAAAGAGTAAGAAGTGTGAGAGAAAGAAGCTAAAAATATCTGTAAATTAAATTGTTAAAAACTTTGTGTTTCTGATTTTTTTTTTTTCTATATGTTAGCATGCTAAAGGTGAAATTGGAAAGCTTATCTTTAAATATGTGACTATTGGGCTGGGGTAGATCTTCTGGATATTCAAACTTGGAACTTGGATTTGCGTTGGTACTGCAGTTTTTGATTCCCAACTTTGTGTTCGTGCTAGGAAGGGGCTTTGGGGACACCATTCTGCATCCTCATGCACTTTCTGGGGTTTGGCTAATGATTACCACAGTGTATTTACCCCTCTGCATAATCACTGGAGTTATCTTCCTGCCTGCTTGGTGTAGACTCTAGTTCTCCCTGATGAACACTTCTGTTACTTCCATCAAAGTTCTGTGCACATCCATTCAGGAGGAAAAGAAGCATGTGGAGTGGGTTGAGGCCTCTAAACCCAATATGTGAATGTTCTGAGCATTTTACATTTTTTCTCTTAAGCTGAAAGGGAGTCCAGGTATACTGGAACACCAGTCCTTTGCATCTGGTGTGTTCCTTCTACCTGTTCCTTAATACAAAGGTGCTGAAGGAATGAGTACAGGCCTGGGGATTTCCAAGGAGCATAACACCCGTCCTGCTAGACTACAATGTGAAAAAGTCTTAACTGCTTCACTGTAATAGGTTCCTTATCTCTATGTGCCAGAGCTGTTTTCCAGCTTAGTGGGATGCTGAAAGTATAGACAAGCTAGTCTGAGAGCATTCAGAACTCTGTGCATGCTAAGCATTTACACACTTGGTGTATAAAGTATTGTAGTGAGGTCAAGTGGCTGTTCAGACTTGCTGTGCTCTGCAGCAGAGGAGAATAGATGTTGAAAGCCAACTAAATATCCAAAATTATTGTATATTATTGTGGGATTTATTGCTTTCCATGCTTTGGTAGAGCTGCCAGGATGGGAAAAAGGAAAGGTTGCCTTTAAGTGTAGTATCGCTACTTTACAATTTATTGTTTGATTCTGTGCCTTTTGCAGGTATCTCCTGATAACAGTAGGTGTTGTCTATGTCAAGTCATTTCCACAGTCCAGGAAAGATATTTTGAAAGACCTGGTGGAGATGTGCCGTGGAGTACAACATCCTCTTAGAGGCCTCTTTCTTAGAAACTATCTCCTGCAGTGTACCAGGAATATCTTACCAGATGAAGGCGAGCAAGCAGAGTAAGAAAGATGGGCTGTAACTTTAAATAATTTATTTTTTTAACAGAATATATTTAAATCTTCTGTATGACTTTCTTCAGGTTTGAGAGAAGTCGATGTGTTAAAACTTAGAACTCTATAGACTTGACAGGTGTTTTGTTCATTAACTTTAAGAATTCCCTTCCAGAACTAGGATTTCTCACAAGTGGGGATTTGAACTTTTCTTATGAACCCAGATATCCCACCACACACTTCCCCACCCTCCTACCTACTTAAAAATTGGATGCTCACCAGCAGGTGGAAGGATGCATTCCTCTGACAGGCTTTTTCTGTTCCTAACCTGTTCTCAATTGCAGTGAAGAAACCACTGGAGACATCAGTGATTCAATGGATTTTGTGCTACTGAACTTCGCCGAGATGAACAAACTTTGGGTGCGAATGCAGCACCAGGGCCATAGTCGAGACAGAGAGAAAAGGGAGCGGGAAAGGCAGGAACTGAGAATCCTAGTAGGAACAAACCTGGTTCGCCTCAGTCAGTTGGAAGGTGTTAATGTGGAGCGATATAAGCAGGTGGGATGTCTGTCCATCCTTTGACTTCTGTTATTTTTTCCAAATGAAACCAGTTTGGACTTTCAGCTGAGCAGCTCAGAGTGTTGCAGCTGTGCTAAAAGTTCAGTAATCCTGGTGGTTCTACAACTCTCCACCTGAGGAGTAGTTCTCAATGCCAATGAAGCTGTATAGTGTGTTGTGAGACTAAGGACACGACTTGGGCATTTTTTCCTATGAGCTTGTCTGTAATGTTGACAAGAAATTTAAAACTTGCCTTCCTGATTCCCATTTTACTTGTACAATAATGAGTTGATTTAAGGGATGTGTGCACATACAGTGTTCTGTGATAGATTATACAGGTTAAATGAAGCTGTGCTTCCCAAAGCATTCAAGAGAACTGTTATTGCATGAAATGATAGTCAAGCAAATATATTATTTAGAAGTCTGTCCTGTGTAAGTTGTACCATATAGCTGATGAAAACAATTTTGAGCAGTAATGCTGAGACCCTGAGTAGTGGTATGTGCCGGCAAAGCTAGTAGCACTGATATACTAAATCAAAAATTTTTGGACTAGATGATCTTTTGAGGTCCCTTCCAATCCCCAACATTCTATGATTCTATGATTCTATGAAAACTTGCAGGTTGTATAATGTACAAAAGGGACAGATATCTGAGTCGAGCAGATTTTTTTTTTTTCCCTGAAGGATGGAACTGCTGAAAACTGGAACTTTTTATCAGGAAGCCTTTGTGTAAAGAATAAGCTGAGAAATATTAGAAATGCTGCTCTGGTTGGATTAAATGCACATATGTGAATATAAACTTGGAAAGTAATTGTGAAATCACTGCAAGACTTTTTACTATTCCAGATTGTTCTGCCTGGAATATTGGAGCAAGTTGTAAACTGCAGAGATGCTTTAGCTCAGGAGTACCTCATGGAGTGCATCATACAGGTAAGCTGCTTAAATTCAATTGCAGTGATGGGACACAGGGACGCTTACTCCTGTACTTTTAGTCAGATTCAGGCTACTTTCACCTCTTCCTGATCAACTGGAAAACTTCACAATGGGACTCCTTAAATAGTGGAGTGTCCCAGATGGGCAGAGTGGAAATAAATCCATTTTGTGCTCCTTCTGTTGCAGAAGCTTGTAAGCATCTGAGCAGCAGTGCCTGCCGTATGAATTGTAATAGATAACTGGGTCTTCAAGTTACCCGTTTGTCTTGCATCTCTTGCTTCATGCATTTATCCGGTCAGGGTCAGCTTGGGGAACCTTAAAGCATTCATAGGCCAGATCATATTTACTGTGTGGCTATCTGCTTTAGATTTACTCTGTTGCGTTTTACTGCTGTGTAACAATGGGCAAATTCAGTTTATAACTTGATGACTATTGATCTGAAACTTCAGGTTTTCCCAGATGAATTTCATCTCCAAACCCTGAACCCATTTCTCAGAGCCTGTGCTGAGCTGCACCAAAATGTGAATGTGAAAAATATAATTATTGCTTTAATTGACAGGTGAGTGACCACGGGGGTGGAAATTGGCTCAAAATTAAGTTTGTGTTGTGCACAAGCAGATGATAATTCTTCTAGCATTTGAAAGCTTAACATTTTTCATATCACTTAACTTCACTGTTTCCATGTCTTTCTATCAGCTGTAATTAAGGCTGTGAAGAATTATTTCTATAGCTTCTGCTCTGTGGGACTCTGCTTCTGCAACTTCCAATGAAACCTGTTTTAAGGACTGATGACAACTTGTAAACAGATTAAGCTAGGAGATAACACATTTAGTATTGACTAGTTTCATGTTTCTGGACTAAAATGGCAGCAGTGTTTTGCTTTGACAACCATATCAGTCAGACACCTCTTGAAAACTTGAAGATCTTAATGGCTAAATCCTATATCAAGGATTGCAATTTTGATCAGAGGACATGACACATGCCTCTTCAGAAAAGAGCCAGTAGGAAATCAAACTACTTTCTTGATTCTTAGCTTACCACTATCTTCCTGCTTGTTCTCCCAGAAGTGTGTTTTTTTCCTGTGGAGGTGCTGCTTAAAGCTGCTTGCAGTGAATTCAAATATGTGGGAGAAATTGAAACTGAAGTTTTGATTTTTTTTTTTTTTTTTATCCTGAAAGGAAGCAGCACAGTTTATCAGTGAGTACCTGGACTTTCTTACTGCTGAAAGGAACTGCACTTAATGGCTTTTTGAAGCTTCACAAAAGCCTGTCTTTGCATTTGCACACAAACATCTGTACCATTGTATATCTGGTCTGTTTACCAATGTATGTAACGTTTCAGAATTGTGTAGTTAAGATGTGGATCTGTCCCATACAGGTAGTGCTTGTTGCATTTCTCCTCTTTATTTCAAGTGGTATGGGATAACTGAAACTGAACATCAGGGACTGCTAAGGAGGCTTGTGAAGCTTTAGTCTCTATTTCCTTGGGGCTTTCCTGTTAAAGGAATCTTTCTGCAAATAGTCTCGGTGCTTTGGGATCTTTCTTGACTTACTAAACCGTTCGTAGCTTTTAATTATGCTGCCGTCTGCCTGCAACTTGATCATACTTTGTAGCGTGCTGGCCTTATTCTATGAACTGTTGCCAAGAAAAACTGCCTTGTCCCTTTGAGAAAAGGCAGTGATTGTCCCTGGCTTTAGAAAGTCTCCTTGTTACCACCCCAATGAAATAGAAGAGTAGTTCAGTGTCTGTTTTTCCTGATAGTGAAGTTTTCTGGCATCTCAGCTTTTTCGTACCTGCCAAAGTTCATTCAGACTCGAAGTTTAGAAACCCTGTAAAAAATAAATTTAGGAAAAGGCACTGGATCAATATTTTTAAATACTTTTTTTAGGTCTTTCTCTAATTCAGAGTAGAATAATCCCTTAATGATTAGAAAATAAAGATAGCAGTGATGAGCATTTTAAGCTGGAGCTTTGGTATGGTGCTAGCCTTCCTGTAGGGATTCATCTTACCTTGTATCTGATTTCTGCAGAAATGGTGGTTAGCATAATCTTCCCTCCATTGTAGCTCTACAACATCATTTGGATGCATGCTGGATAGGGATCTCTTGCCGTTTTGTTTTGTTTTGTTTCCACCCCTCCTCCAAAAAAGTATTCTTTTCCACTTCAAATTTGCTTTGTGCTTTGCTCTTTGAAAACCCTGGAAGTCCCAAATGTGTTGGTCTGTCTTAGTTTGGAGACAAATCGTAGTTAAGTCAGCATATTTTTTCTGAGGTTTTTTTTTTTTGGTTGTTTTTTGTTTGTTTGTTTTGTTTTTTGTCTGGAGACTGTTTTGCAGAGAATGCTACTGAATGTCTGATTTCAGTGATATCACTGAATGGATGCAGGATATTTGCTCTTCCATCAGCTTTCTCTGCTGGAAAAAACAGAACATTTGCTGCTACATGAAGAACATGGATTACGATGCTTCCTTCTTGTTCTTTCTTCATCTTGCCATCTCTGTCAGCACTTTTTTCCAGGACTGATATTTACCAGGCTCAGTTGTTCCTAAGGTTTCTGACTTCTGTTAATTTTCTTTTTGCTTGTAACAGAGCTTGCAAATATCCATAAAGGACTTGCTTTTTCGGCCTTATCTCTTTCTGACTTGTATCTGAGGAGTGGAAAAACTATGCTGACCAGGCTGCTTTCATTTATCTGTTACCAGGTTAGCTTTATTTGCACATCGTGAAGATGGACCTGGTATCCCAGCAGATATCAAACTGTTTGACATCTTTTCTCAGCAGGTTGCTACTGTTATACAGGTATGCTGGGTATTCTTGCATGCAGTTTTGGGGGTTTTTTGTGAAGTTACGTGCTTTTTTAATCAACTCAGTGGTTGATAAAAATTGGTTGATTAAATTTCAGTCTCGCCAGGACATGCCCTCGGAGGATGTGGTATCTTTGCAAGTTTCTCTCATTAACTTGGCTATGAAGTGCTACCCGGACCGTGTTGACTATGTTGATAAGGTGTTGGAGACAACCGTGGAAATATTCAACAAACTTAATCTGGAACAGTAAGTAAATGTCTCTTGCATTCTTTCTGGAGTTGCAATTAATACTCGCCAATCTTGACTTCTACATTTAGCAGAGACATGCTTTGGATGTGTAGGATTGCTGCTTCTTGGCCAAGCTATAGAGGATCGTGATAAACTGTTGACTAACCAGGACTTGCTCACCTCTGCATAAATCCTACTATGCAGTTGTACAGCTACACAATGTGTATGCCAGGCTGTATGTAGTCATTATCTATTCATACCTTACAGCATCTTAGGGTTCTCCACTTGCTGAATTTGCAGCCACAGTCTCTGCTTCTGCTATCAGCAACTTAAAACATGCAGTTTCCACTGTACATCCTAAAGAGCAAGATATGACTTGTTTTGATACTTTATTTCCTATCTCCCTAGCAGCAAGTTGCTTAGCTGTTGTGATATATGTCAGAATTGGTATTGGGGCAGATTTTAAATCTATCTACATGTGTGAACTATTGATTAATTGTGTGTTTTGCGTATATTTTCTTTTAGTATTGCAACAAGCAGTGCTGTTTCAAAGGAGCTGACTAGACTTTTGAAAATCCCTGTTGATACTTACAACAATATCCTGACAGTTCTGAAACTGAAACATTTTCACCCACTCTTTGAATACTTTGATTACGAGTCCAGGAAGAGCATGAGTTGTTATGTACTTAGCAATGTATTGGATTATAACACAGAAATTGTTTCCCAAGAACAGGTATGATATAAGTTAACTTGAAATTCTAGGTATTTAAACTACTGTTTGAAGACTGAAAACACATCCTAAGTGACTTCATGCAGGGCATGCTTTGTTTTCTAGCCTTCATGCCCCTGCAAGCCCTCACCTCCCTATCTTATCAGCACAGGCTTTACCCCACTTGGTAATTCTTCCACCCACATTCTTAAATATCTTGTCTTTGCACATCTTGTGTAACCTCATCTTAGAGAGTACTTATGTTAGGTTTGAACAAAGACCCTGAATACCCTTAAAACTAAGCCTGTTACCTAAAGAAGGCTGGATAGTACTTCTGAAATCTGAATCTCCTCTGTACTGTCCCACTTGTGCTGAGAGGAACCCTTCTTCAGGGAGTAAGGCAAATATGTCCTAAAGCATCACCAACTAACAGACTTTCCTAGTGCTTTGTCAGCACTGTGAATGGCTGTAAAGATGTTTCCAGTTACTGTCAACTTATAGACTGCTGTGGTTTTAACAGAGCTTATATTGCCTCTAACAGGTTGATGCTATCATGAATTTGGTATCCACGCTGATCCAAGATCAACCTGATCAGCCTGCTGAAGATCCTGACCCTGAGGACTTTGCTGATGAGCAGAGTCTTGTGGGAAGATTTATTCATCTTTTGCGTTCAGATGACCCTGACCAACAGTATCTGGTATGGCAATCTGTGCTCCTGAATGCTTGTGCTCCCTGAGCTGTCAGTTCTTGCATTATATATTATACAAGAATTTAGTGTACCTGGGAGCTGGGACATCACGGCTCTGGCATTACACACTCAGTAATGCCAAACTGGGTCGATTACAGCTAGCAAGTACCATATTCATATGGGGAAAAGCCAAGGTGACTATGGAAATTTTATTTATTTTTTTCCCTAAGAGAGGACAAAGCTTCCCTCAAAGGGATGCTGGCACTAAGGGAGTTGATGCATTTTTACCCCCAAAGACTTTGCATAGCTAGAGATGTCAAAGCTGTTTTTGCAAAGCTTCTGGACATCAGACTGTCTTCTTTCTTTCTCATCTAGCAATGCTGAGCTTTAATCAGATTGATCACCTTTAAATGCCATCACAGGACCTGTCAAATTACCTTTTGGATAGAGTTCTGCAAGCTACTTAACACCTTGTGGTAAAAAAAGCTTGATAGCTTCTTGATGAGCATCGCGAATGCTTGTATCAAATTTTCCTACATTACAGGAACAGTAGGAAAAAAAATCCAAGATTCAGATTTTCACAGCTCTTTCACAGTATCTCACTTTAAATTATGCATTCTGTATGGAAGAGATCTGAAATGTAAATTCAGACACCTTAGTGCATTACAAGCCAAAGTGGCTAGTACAATGTATAATGGGTGATGAGAGATTTCAGTTTAATCACGTTATTTACATGAATTTGACATGTAATCTAAAAATGTATATAGGGTTGGACACTGAGCTTCACCTCTAGTGTTTGTTTCAAAGTGGTAATGGGGCTGCTATGACCAGAAAGCAAAGTAATAAACTGGCTATAGTAACTAGACATCTTTCTTCTGACACTTAAACAAAAAAATAAATACAACACTGGTCTCTGGTAGAAATTTTCTGAAATTTGGTTTCAGAAGTTTTAGTCTAAAAATACGGCACGTCTGAGTTTTGTCCCCCTTGAAAGGAAGTCAGGTTATTACAAACAACAAAGGCTATGTAACGTTTAGCTTGCTTGGAACAGATTGATTGATTTCTCTCCTGATACCTGGAGTTCTTGCTATTCTGAAGCATTGTGGCTGTGAGAGTAAATGACTATATCAATAGATAGAAATAATCCCAAAATAAGGGGAAGGGGAGAAGCTAACAGTACAAACAAGCAGAGCTCCTTAGTCCCTCTCCACAGGTTTAGAACAAGGGTAACAGGCAGAAAAGTATCACGTTCATGTTGTGTGTGCAGCTTGTGCTCAAAACCGAGAAAGGCAATCGAAGAAGCTGTCATTAATGAGCATAATGAACTACTAAAAACAGGAAAAAATTGTGAAAGTTGCATGTGTGGCTACCAGAATGTGCCACTATTGTCTTTCTCTGAGTATGAGAAGCCTTATTGACTTGTGTTTAGTTTCATGAAGCTTGGTTTCTTTCTTTTACTTTCTTACAAGCTACTGTAAGGAGGAGTAGTCCTTTTTGTAGCTTCTGTTGGACTGAGCACAGAATGTATTTGATCTCATTATTAGAGACAAGCTCAGGCAACTTCTATCTTGCTGCACAATCCAAAAATGTATCTGCAGTTAATATAGTGCAAGCGTTGCCTAACACTTACTAAGCAGCTGTAGGAAAAGTTTAGGCAGATGCCACATAACAAGCTACAGATACTGCACAAACGTAATTCAAGTAAAGCAACTTATATGTAGTCCCCCTCCAAAATACTGTAATTTATCTGATGCTAACACCATGTCTTTCTGAAGGTCTTGTTCCATAGACTGCAGATTAAATTATAGAAGCATGTAACTTGCCTCTTTCAAGAATTCTGTAAGCTTACAGTGCTTCTGTTTCAGATCCTAAACACTGCTCGGAAACACTTTGGTGCAGGTGGGAACCAACGGATTCGTTTTACGCTGCCACCATTGGTTTTTGCAGCATACCAGCTTGCTTTTCGCTACAAAGAGAACTCCAAAGTGGTAAGTTGACTTCTAGTTAACAATTGTATACTTCCTTCTTTCTGGCTTTCTTAAAAATACATTTCATCTGACTACAGTATGCTAAGCCTTGATACAGAATTCTAAGGTTTTTTGCCTGAGGCACATTTTTTATTTGAGGTGTGAATGCTCTCTAATTTAAGGACGATTTTTATCAGTTCATATTAAATTACCTCAGCACTTGAGGAATGATAGCAGAAATTGGCTAGTTGTGTTTATTCATGAAGGTGGCTGATTATGTTTTCACAAGGAGACCAGAGAACTACCACACTGCACGTGATGGCATGAAATTGATTTAAATCTGGATATTGAAATTCATCAACTTCTAAATCTGTAGCTGTACTGTTTTAATGTTTCTAAAAGCAAGTGCTTCTTTGCAAGTTAACTCATACAGTAGTTTTAAAAGTGCACACTAAAACAATCACTGATCCATTTTTGCCCTTCAGTGCTTTCTGATTGAGAGTTACCCTAGATATGTATCTTATTTTGGGGAAGTAAGTTAAAGTGCTGTTTGTTAAAACACTCTTCAAAATGAACATTTTAAAATTCTCTTCTACTTCTGCTTGATGTTCTGGTGAATGACTGAAATATAATTTTTTCTCCACTAATTAGGCTTTTGCTCAGTTATGTTTTAGGAATAGCTGTGGTAACTACAGCTCAGTGTAGACTTCTGAGAAAGGTGTTTATGAACTGATAGGGAAAATGGGTGTGAGCTTTTTGTAAATGGAGAAAATACTTTGTGAAAACCCACTGAGGTCAACACAATACCACTAGGGCATTCACTACTACTTCAGTAAATAAGTGACTGGAGTGGCATGCAGAAGACAACAGACTAGAGCACTTAACAGATCTTATTACAACTTAGATTCTCTTTTCCTTATAGCAATGGTCTTGTTCAAGATTTGACTTGTTTCACTTCTCTAGGATGACAAATGGGAAAAGAAGTGCCAGAAGATCTTCTCTTTTGCTCATCAGACCATCAGTGCTCTGATCAAAGCAGAACTGGCAGAGCTGCCTCTCCGGCTCTTCCTACAAGGCGCACTGGCTGCAGGAGAGATTGGCTTTGAGAATCATGAAACTGTGGCCTATGAATTCATGTCCCAGGTGAGTGTCCAACAGGTTTCTTGAACATTGAACCAACAGTGTGATGAAAACATCTGAAATGATTGCAAGCTAATGCTACTAGGTAGAAACTCCTCATCTTGATTCTTGCTTCCCAGGCTGCTGTGGAATTAAGCTCCATTGCTACTGATTTGAATACTCAGTCTGACAACATGTACGTTGCAATGCTGCCTCATACTTGCATAGTTGGTTCATTGGAGGAGTGTAGCTTTCTCAAAATGCTCCTTCATTGCTCTTAAGACTGTCTACCAGCTCCTGTTATCTAGCTGGTAGTGCCCTGACCACAAGCATTCTTTGGAAGTCCTCTAAAACTTGCAATGTTCGCAACTGCCATGCTGGGCTTTGCTAATTAAAATCCTTGTATTGAATCCTATTATAAACTGCTCTGAAAATTCACTTAAACCTGTAACGTGGACTTAAGCCTTACTTGTTGCCAAAACTTTCCCATCCTCCCCATCAGATAAATAACCAATGTATTCAACATTATCCATATTGCAAGCTTTTTCCTAATCTTCCCTCTGATACTGCTACTAACACACTTTCTTAAACTGAGTTGCTGGTAACCTCAGCCTTTCCTCACTGTTTTGTATCAGTTGCCACTGTAGAACAGTTCTGAAGATGAGAGCAGCGTGACAATTACGTACTGTTAGAGATAGGCTTCAAGATTTTGTCTTGTGTGTTCTCTCAGGGCTCTTCATCCACATAGCAGCAGTGCAAATGCCTTTCTTACGCTGTGATCACTGACCTCCTGCTCAACTTCTGCTCTACAATTTTGTTGATTCAAATAACCAAATCCTCTTCAGGGACTATTTCTACTACTGAAGTTCCTTATTTGAACAGATGCTTAAAATGAGGGAAAAAAATCAATCTTCAGATTATATGTAGGATCACATTTGTTTACTATGCTTAAATAAGAAATATTTCTTGCAAGACTTACTTCCAGTCTGTGGATTTAACTTGATTTTTGACACTCTCAGTGAAAGATCTTTTTCCTCCTTGAAGTTTTTAAGAAGTGTAAAACTGGACACTTTCCTGACGTGTCACTATCAGGTGTGATTTGGTTTTTTTTCTGGTATTTTCTAAAGCAGTGATTAAGAGTCTTGCCTTCTCCTTTGACTAGGCCTTCTCTCTATATGAAGATGAAATCAGTGATTCAAAAGCACAGCTGGCTGCAATCACCTTGATAATTGGGACATTTGAGAGGATGAAGTGCTTCAGTGAGGAGAACCATGAGCCTTTGAGGACTCAGTGTGCGCTGGCAGCCTCTAAGCTCCTTAAGAAGCCAGACCAGTGCCGAGCTGTGAGCACTTGTGCCCATCTGTTTTGGTCTGGCCGAAATACTGACAAGAATGGAGAGGAGGTAAGAATAAAGCAGCACAACCTACTTCAGTAACATAGTTCTGCCTTTCTTCTGAAGGCACTTCTAAAATGGATATGTTACTTAATGATGTAAATCTGGTTAGAATGAATTCTAATATATGAAGCATCTAAATCTCAGTGCAGTGTAAGCTGCATAAATACAAAAATGGAGAAAACTCAAATTTGGATGGAAGTACCATTCAGGCTTTTACTTGGCAACTATTTTAAGACTGCCTCTCAAAGTACATTCTGCATTTTGCATGTGTTTATTATAGTAGCTGTGTTTGCACATGAACGACTAAATTTACAAATTAGAAGATACAAGTTGTTGAAATTAAAGCTAAAAAAAATCTGTGTGTTCTTCAGGGCTTGTCACATAAGCTGTTATAATTAAAGAGCAATGTTTGAAATCTGTTTCTCAAACTATATATTAGTGTACATATTACTAAACTGAAGGCTTTCAACAACTGTTCATGTTATTGCCTCATTTAACAGAAAACTTAATAAAATTGGTGCCAGTCAGGAAAGGTAAGCTTTCAATGATAGCTTGTTCTGCACAGTTTGTGTAGTTTTGTGTTTCTGTGGTGGAAACAACCAGGTAATGCCATCTGTGTGCCAAAGGAAGAGACACTGGAGTTCTCTAAGGTTCTTTTATTTCTTGTAACTTCTGGGTTTTTTTTTCCTTCTAGCTTCATGGAGGAAAGAGAGTGATGGAATGCCTAAAGAAGGCTCTGAAGATAGCAAATCAGTGCATGGACCCTTCTCTGCAAGTCCAACTTTTCATAGAAATTCTGAATAGATATATCTATTTTTATGAAAAGGAAAATGAGGCGGTGAGTGGAAATGCATTCTCTCTGTTGCCTTTTTTTTTTTTTTAAAGAACATTTCTTTAACCTCTTCACTCGCACTCCAAATCACGTCTCTTCAGCATGCTCTGTAGCCTCTCATGAGAGGCACAAGTTCTGGTAATAACAGTGGTCAATTCTTGATATGCTAGTAAAATTGTAGATAAAACTTCATTCTTCTTACATGGGGGAAAACATCAAACATTTGCAGTTTACTTATGAACTTAACAATTGTGAGACTTGGATACCTGAAATATTTATTGGATCAAAACTGACTAGGACTCAGATGAGAAAGTAGTAAGATTCTAACTTTAGAGGTACCTAACCTTAAAGTGTACATAAGGGAAAGAAAATTCTTACAGCTGTTCAGGGTCACTGTTGGGTGCACCACAAATGGTTGGTGTAAGCTTTAATTTTAAGAATAGATATGACTTCTCATGTACCAGTTTAAATTCTGCATCTGAAATCTGAGATAGCAGTTACATTTTACACTTTGTTTTGTCAGATAAATAGTAAATTTATGCACTTTGAAAAAGCTGCTGGGTTAAGTAGAGATCGACATCCCATCTGATGTCATCATTTGATCTAGAGCAGATGTTAATGAATACCCTGTGGTTCTGAGAGAATGTCTGAAGAGATTTTAGGGATTTGCTGACTCTCCAGCAACTGAACTGGCTTCCCACTATAGTAGTGCTCTAGCAGAGGAGATGCTGTATCTGATGGAGATGAAAATAAAACTTTGAATGTCGAGCACTTGGCAGATGTAAGAATAGTGTCTGGTGGCCTGCAGTGCATTTTGTGCTCTGGTGTTCTGTGTAGTGCTGGACTTGGCACTGTAAGCAGCTGTATGTTCCTAGGTAGTGACTTGGTGACTGAGAATAACTTCAAATCTGATATTACTGTCCTGACTGACTTATATAATCAACAGATTATGTTAGAGTGCATAGACAATGTGATTATGTGCTTTATTTGTTTAAAGATTTTTACATTTATATTTAGTAAACTGGAGATAAATGCTCCAATATAATTACAAACTTATCTGGTTAATGACTTAAGAAGTTCTTCACATTTGCTAGGATGGGGATAACTTCCACAAAAACTCTGAAATCAGAATAGTTCTATGAGGAGCAAGAGAAGACAGTTTCCGACAGCTTGTCTGCACACAGTCTTACCAAGAACTGTCCAAATACCAGTAGTTCAGAGACAAGTATGTCAAAACTAATGTCTGTGCACTTATACAGAGGTCTTGTTGATGACTTTGGTTCTGTTTATGTTCTCCTGTAGGTGACAATTCAGGTTCTGAATCAGCTTATACAGAAGATAAGAGAAGATCTCCCAAACCTTGAGTCTACTGAAGAAACAGAGCAAATTAACAAACACTTTCACAACACACTGGAGCACTTGCGCCTGAGGAGGGAATCACCGGAATCTGAAGGGCCAATTTATGAAGGTCTTGTTCTTTAGGAAGAGACACACACTGTACTTTTTTCTTTTCATTTACATACCGTATGGTTGGGGTTTTTTTTTTGGTTTGGTTGTTGATTTTTTTTTTTTTAAGATAGATTCATAGGTTGTGCCTTTCAGAAATGTCAAGTTAACATTCATGTGTTCAGTCTGGCACTTCAAACACTTGTGTTGAGTACTCTTAACAAATTTGAAAGGTTGGACCAGCAGCTACAAGTTTCATCAGTTAGCATGGCTGAAACTTTCTTCGAACTCCATGTGACATGGTAGGGCTCTTCTGGTTCTGTTTTCTCTTCTGTCTGTTCACTGTTGCTTCTGTAGCACTAGAGTTCTAAACTGGCAGTGACTGTCATCTGAAACTGTGTCTGATACTTACAGAGCATCAGATTTTTGGTATTATTGTATGTCAGATTCTGCTTGTGCTTTTCTTTTAATGCAAGTTAAGACTAAGTGTAATATTTTTCCCTAAAAACTAGACTATATTAATGCATGTTTGGAGAGTTTTAAAGTACCATGTTCAAAACCAGAAGTTATATTTTGCATATTAAGGCTCTGTGACATTCAGTGAGGGCCAGTACTGTGCACAGGGCGTATTTATCAAGATAATTTTGTTCCAAATAGTATAAAAATAGATAAATTGCAATCTATATAGATATGTATAACCTTCATTACTGTAAATTTAGGGGAAAATGCATTACACAAGTTTATTCAGTACCATGATTTTGCACCAGTGAAACAATAAAGTTGCTATTAACACCTGTTGTTTCATGTCTCTTCAGAGCCCACTGTTGAACCCAGTGCTAATGTTGAACCTTCTGATAAAAGCAAAGGAACTTGTGTTTTGCAGGGACAGAACAATCAAAGTATAGTTAACCTGGACAAGCTGGGAGGCTGCTAGCATTTCCAATGTCGAAGTTTATCATTCAAAACCAGTATTTTTCCAAATGTTGCTGAGATGATGTGTGTTCACATTTCAGAATGCTTTTATGACATGTCTTGAGTGGTGAAGAATCCTAATGGATTCTAGGTCTGTGCTCTGCTGAAAACTTTGAAATGTCTGTTTTACCTTAACTGAAGGTAACGTTCTAAAGCTATCTGATTGAACTTCCTTACTCTTTGAACTGACCACTGTTGTGGAAATTGTCCTGCCTTGATTGGAGAGTGAATGAAACCTTGGTGGGAATGGCCAATAACTTAGTGCTACTTGGTTTCTGAAAAAGGCAAATATGGCTCTAGGAAACAAGAATTATGGAGTAAACAATCAGATCATCGATCTACTGATGTACATGCAGGTCTGGCTTGGAGGGGAGGAGGAATTGGGAGATAATCTAGTGGCTTTACTTGCCTAGCGGTATAATTAATGCTTTTCAAAAACCTTAATGTTACTCTGTATATGTTAATGCTGTTCCTTTTAAGAGAACCATTAAGCTGAGTTATAAAACATCTGTAGTAGATGATGATGTTCATGTAGATACATTCACATAGTAGGGACATGCCCTCCTAGTTTACAATATTTGTTAACCATGTTTGTTTAGTCCTTGAGGTCAGTCCTTGTAATTTAGGAATCGTCTTTGAATAATGGTTTTGCGGTTTCAGATGTGGTTATCAAAATGTTGTGGGTTAGTGCTTTTTTCCATGTACCACTTCGTAAGGCTACAAAGTTATGACTTTTCCACAGTTCTGAATTACTTTTATTGAAATTTTACAAAGTAACTAATTTCAAAATACTGTCTGTAAATGATCAGCTGTACCAACATGCATTTTCACAGTGGCAATGGACAACTACAGTTGTTCAATAGCTGTCACTCCTGTCAGCAAAGGAAATAATCTGTTAAGCTATGTAGAAAATGCTTATGATGGTGGAAACAAACTTGTATCACTAGTGATGTTCAAATTGGTATCTCTTACAGGACAAATCTAGTCAAAACTCAAGATGTAACTGTGTGAGCTTCTCTTGTGGCAGAGGCAGAATTGCAAAACCAGTATGTAGCTGTTTACATTGTTATTTTTCACACCCGTGGTTAACAGCAAGACTTGTAAGCTTTAACTGACTCTTTTTGGGTCATGCTGTTCATGATGCATGACTTGGAAAATGTTTACACACTTCAAGTAATACTTTTTTTTTTTTTTTTTACTATTGATAACCTGATGGATGGTTAGATCCAGTGGCTGGGGTAGGGGATTAGCCAGGACTAGTAAAATTCTAATTGGAAGTGTTTTAAAAATTACTCCAAGGGAAGTTTACCTAAAGCTCTGTATGTAGCAAGACCTATCTGTCCTAGAGCTCATAGACTAATTATGCTTACTCTATACTTACAGCAAAAGATAGAAGAGTAATACCTGTCAGTCATGTAAGGAGTGGAAGTTTGACTAGATTCCTGCCCTCTGCAGGATCCTGTCGGGAGGCAGGAAGTCATAGCTGAGGGAGGAAACTCCTGGTAAAACTTTTCCAATGTATAAACTTCCAATTCTCCTATCTCCTATCACAAAGCTCAAAACCCTTTTATATCCTGTCCCTGTTCTACTAAAAATTCTGCTCTCATATTTCTCAGTCACCTTTTCCACTCAGATCACTGCTCCCTTACCTGCTACAATTGCCCAGCTTCTCTGGTAACCTGACTGTTCTGGTGCCTCGTGACCCACGCTTTTCCTGGACACCAGTATTTATTTTTTTGCATTGGTCATGATCTTGTCTGGCTTGCCATTAAGGGGAGGAAAGTGTTTTACAGTTAACAGCTGAGACCCTTGGTGTCTTAGGGCAGGTTTGGGGGTAAAATAGTACAGGTCCAAGGTTGACACTTTATGAAATTCTTTACCAACAATATTTACACTTATTAAAAGTGAGAAAGTCTGAACTGTAATTACTGGCCATGAATGTTGTATTCACTTTTCAGTACTTTAACACTAGTGCATCATTACTAGAAAATACACTGTTGGCATAATTTCCCAAAGAGCTTTGAGAAATTACCCTTTTTTTCACTGCTGTGATTTCTCCAGCTACATGGATGACTGAATTTCTCTGCGTTCGTAAATATCTACACTCGTACCTACTTATCAGTATTCCATAAACTACCCCGTGCACACTGCATTTACTGCTTGCAGGTGAATAACCCACTTTATGCTCCCACTGAAAGCAAGATACACTAATTGTCAGCCTTCACACTCTTTTTCACATAAAAACATGAGGGTGAATTTTGGCTTTTCCTGGACACAGGAGTTTTATAAAGGCTTTCCTGAAGCTCATGTGGCACAGTGGATATAAACAGGGTTAATGGCTGAATTCACCCACAGAAGCCAAAATGAAGTCTCATAGAGTGAATACTGCACACAGCGCCCATGGCAAGCTGCTCTGATGATCATCAGAAGTGTATATGGAGCCCAACACAAACCAAACACACAGACAATAATTGCTAAAGACTTTGCTACTCTTTTATTCCGGGAAAGCCTCCATCTGTTTGCCATAGTGTTAGCCATGTCCGCTCTGCTGGTGGTGTTGCATACGCTTTCTGTAGTTTTGTAGAAACCATTGCTATGAGGCTTGGTCTCAACTTCCACCTGAAGTGGTGGAAAGTCTTAACTGACATTCAAGTTTAATGACTGATTGTCAAGCTTATGTAGGCTGAGCCTTGAAACCTTTTTTTCGGGGAGAAAGGCTGCTTGCTCTCCTCTTGTGTTTGTGTCTGTTTGCAGGTTTTACAAAAAAATTAGTGTGTTCCCTTTTTTTCCCCTGGAAACTCATTTCACATTCCTCTTGACCAGGTGATAGGTTTTCATTTCTGAGGGATGTGCGTTTCCTGATGTTGAGGTAGATGCTTAAGTTAAAGTATGTAACAGTGATGAAAGGTGTAATGAATTCAATAGTAGAGGCAATCATTAGGAAATACCAGTTGTAGAAGAATTCTGCATGACATTCTCCTTTGGGGAGGATGCTCTTTTGGGCAGTGTACTCCCAACTGAGAATGGCTGGACCATAAAGAAGAAAAGCAGCAATCCATACAGTGATCATCTTCAATATTGTCCTTCTGCTCATCTCTTTCTGAGCGCTGTAACTGACCTGAGAGAGAGTAAAGTTAAGTCACATACATTACTAGGGTCTCAAACAGCTACATGGCTACCTTGGAATATGGCCCTCTCTGTCACTTGTGAGGGTTGATAACATTGGTTTAGGGATGAGGGTTATAGCAAGCTTACTGGTACCACAAAAAAGCTGTTTCTGAAATATCCATTCCAACAAACATCATCAAGGTGACTGGATATGTTCTGAGAATGTGCATTGGATCTTAATAGCTAGAAAAACAAGGCTTTTCCAAAGCAAAAAACCACTGCTATTCCTAGAAGTGGTTGTCACGAGTTGTTTACATATTCTGTTGCATTAGCTATGACACCAGTTTACAGAATGACTAAAAAATTGTCCTTCAAAATTCACTTATATAGTTTTTTTTTAATTCATTTAATTTTAAATACATAAAAAGATCTAAATTCATAGAACACACATGCAAGCTTTTTTTTCTTTCTGCTTTGTAGAGAGAGAGCCTTTTTTTCTTAATGTGAAAATCACACAAAAAATTAATGGATAACAGCTTTTACTTGTTTGATATCTTTTATTTCATTCTTTTATTAAGTACTTGCTGAACTCTTATGTGCAATCAGGATGTATAGATGGAGTGTTGTGTCTGCGAAGTGCTTTACAGGAAGAGTAACTAGTTTCCTTTACCAGTATTGTTCTGGTGTACTCAGCACCTGTTCAAAGAGCTGGTGTCACAGGGGAGCGTGGATGTGCTCAGCTGGGTGGGCAGTGGCTGGTCGCATGGTGTTCTCAGTGGATGGAAAACATTTCTCTGTGTTCATGATGGTGCTGATGAATAAAGGCTGACTGGCTAACAGCATGCCCGTCTCCTATCTCATCTTTAAAATACTAAATATGCAGCTTCCTGCTAGACAGATAGAACTCCAGCACTCCCAATGTTGTCTATAAAAAGCATCTTTTCCTAATTTCCCTCTTGGTATCAAGCGTACAGTATGTTATTTGGTCAAAGACACAATGATTTAGCTTTGAGTTCTGATTCAGGCAAAGATCCAGTGAAAGCGTGCTTGCTACCTTACTTAATTGTACTTCAAAGAAGATAATAGCTGAGAAAGTCTTCTGCATCTTCTGAACCAATAGGCTTCAGAGCCAGCTGGAGTCCACCCCCTCTCGATGTGGTTGCCCAAGTCTACTTGGAATCTGAATTTGGCCTGTTCTGGGAGAAGTGTCATCTGTTTGTGGTGTGAGAAAAATACTGGTTTTTATCATTTCTGTAGATATCCTCACCCACATATGCCAGAGTCATGGGAAACTGCATGCTCCAGACAGCGCTCTATTTAAAAAATCACTGGAGGAAGTCTTACGGAAATGAGAACAATTATTCTGTGAAACACTGAACGCTACTCAAATCACACTAGAGAAAACGCTTAAGAAAGCATCCTCAGTGCTACGAGCAGGTGCTTTCCAGCTCTTATTTTTCTGACTTCTGGAAGACAGATATCTTGATCTCAGTGATACGGCTCCATCTTTGATAAATGTAGACATTTGGATGAGAACCCATGTGTGAAGCTTCAGAGTAGTTAATAAAAAATAACTTGATTTGACTTTTTGAGGGAATGACACTATGCAGGTTTTCAAGAGTGTAATTGCTTTTCTGGTTAGACTCAATTTATTTAGGTTTACAATGGTTTAAGTTTATATGGTTATAAAAGGAAATCTAAAGACTGAGGAAATACTTGTCAAAGAATATCAGTTATAGCTAATAACCCAACTACTGAACAGCAATCTGCAGTTACGTGACACTGTTCATCCTCAGACATAAAAGTGGTTTGCAAATGAATTAATGAAACATATGCAGTAAAAAATATTATCTACATTTTATAGTGGGCAAATGAAGGCCTAGAGAGACTAAAGTGATTGCCATGGCAACAAAGAAAATTTGTGTTAAGATGAGGAAAAGTACACAGATTTTTTTTTTTGCTGTCATATGTAGCAATCTCTTTTTGGATTTTTTTTTTCTTTTGTGCATATTTGTTCTTTCCCATCACTGTCACATCTCTGCTGGCTTGTCTCAACTGCTTATTCCACACATTTGATAGACATTTTCTGATTTGCAAGCCTTATAGTAACTAACTATTTTTTTCATTACATGTAATAAATTTGATTTGATTTATTTGTGTTTTAAGGTGGTCTTGTAAGGAGACATGACAAAGAAGATATTATTTTAAGACATTTTAAAGCAGAAATAGCCTGTGCTCTCAACGGAGATATATGTATGTCTGCAAAAGAGAACTAATGTCAAGAGGTTTATCTTCCAGCAGAGAATTAGAGTAGAGATATTTTTCTTTTGGATAGAAACACTGGATAAAATACTCTGCTATTTTTCTTCAGGTTTTTAACTTGGAATCAAATTTTCAGTCGGGATGAACAGACATTGCTCCGGTGAAATCAGTGGCACATAATGAAGTTCTGGTCCAGAGTAACCAAGTAAGTTTGTTACCCTACATATATTTCTGTAGATGGGTGGTTTTTCTTCATAAGCCCACATATAGGAAGAAGGACTGTCCTGACCCTGTGAACTGCGTGCTCTTATCTTCAATAACCCGCAGCAATCAGACTTGCACTGTGGAGAGCTGAAGCAACAGCTCAGCAAAATTTTACACAGCAATAATTTTCCATTGCATGTCAGTCCTGCTCCCCAGGGGGCTGTAGGCTGACTCGTATATGCCAGCTTCAGCAGCCCTTCTGGCTTTGTGCTTCTCTTCGCCAGGGGTGTGGGTTACCACCAGGCTTTGAGCCAGCACGGTCTTACTGATGCCTACGTGGCACCTGCATTGGAGCTACTGTAACTTGACTGCTTGTGATGAGCGTATTGTCAAGACACCCAGACTGGCCAAATCCCCCATATGGGATCTGTTTTACCATTGTGTTCCTTTAGTTAAAACTAGTGAAATAGGAGAATTATCTTTTAGTACTAAGACACTAGTTCCTCTCTGCATTTACTTAGTTTTATGTAGCTGTACTTGCATTAATTTCTGTAAAGCAATTAATGGCCTTCTGTGATTTACAAACCATATTTGTCATGTCATATTTTTGAGTGAAGGTCTAGTTCATATTTCAAAAGTAAAATTTCTGCATACTAGCACTTCTCACTGTTTTAACATTTGAAGGGAAAGGCAGCTAAGCAAATATATCTGGGGCTTAAGATAAGGCTCAGGGTTTTAGAAGCATCTAGGTGACTGATGTGCACACATCTCATTGACAGGAGCAATAGCAATGAGATTTAATTCAGTGTGAGAGCTGAGTATGGAGTGCGAGGGCAACCACTTTCTCTTCCTCCTTTCAAACTCAGGAGTGTTAATGTTCCATGGAAAGTCTTGCCAGTCCTCTGCACTTCACACAGACATGGTAACTCTTACTCAAGAAAAGTAAGCTTGGAGAAGAGTGCAAAGAAGGGCAACTAGTGAGATGAGGGGAACGGGCAGCCTGCTGTGTGAAAGGAGAGAGACAGTGTGACTTACCAAAAGAGGTTCTGGAAAGCACTAATTCATGCTCAAGAATAAATTGGGTGGATAAACATTGGAGGGAGAAAAAGAACTGTTTAAGCTCAAGAAAATAACTGATGGTCTGCATTGTGCATGCACATTCAAGCTGGAAAGAGGAAGGTTCCCAACAATAAGAGGACAGAGTTTCTATTTCCAATATGAGGGGAAAGAATCCAACTGCGGTGGAGTTTTGTGAACACAATGGAGCTCGATCAGTCCATGACTTAGTTGCTTGCAGCAGCAGCAGTCCCTGCCAGGACTGTTGTTTCTTTGAAGTAAAACAGAGCCATTGCAAGGACTGGGGACAATTAACCAAACATTGTGGAAGTGTTTTCTATAGAACACATTCTGCCCTCAGCTATGCTGAAAACTGAACAAATAGGGGTGAATGGATCGGGTTCGCAATGTTGGGCCAGTGTTCCAGCTAGGTGTGAAAGAACTGACCTTCCCATTGTGAGTCCCTAAATTCATTCTATCTACTCAGAGAAAAAATAATCTCAACATTTAAAGCATATGGGAACCTACATACCAATAACTTTACAGCTATATAGTTACTATGGTTATACAGTTACTCTATGCGTAAAGTTATACATACAGGCAAGACTGTGGGTCTGAGGTTATATACATAAATCTAGAATAGTGGAGATTTAACAGTAGATATCTGTAATATATCATGGATGAGTGTTTTTGCTTGTTCTTCACTTGCTACCCCTTTCCTTTCATATCTACTTCATACTTTTTATTGTATCCTTTATTTAGCTCTTGCGTTCAGGAAAAGCTTGTTCATGTGCTTCTGTTGTCACAAAAACATTTTCTGATTTTTTTTCTGAGACTCACTCAGGCTTCTCAGGTACCTTCCAGGCTGTCTTTGGCATTCTGCTTTTCCTCTGTTTTATTTGGCCTTTCTCGTTTTTTTGTTCTTCTGTTGTATTTGCTATTTCTGTCCTTTCATGCTGATAGTCTCTTTTCATTCTAGGTGTTGAAAAAAGTACAAGACAAGGCACATCCCACCAGGGTAACTTAGACCTAAGTGCTGAAAGATGACCTTCTTAATCTTGGTAGAATACCCCTTTTCCAGTACTTTTCTTTCCAAATATTCTCTTCCTTCCCATTCCTATTGTGAAAGTTCTTGCTGTTCATCCATTATCTTTCCTCTCTGTTAGACTATTTCTTACTCCTCTTTTTTTTTTTTCTTTCTTTTTGACCGTTACTCTACTCCTCTTGGCTCAGTGTACAGCCTGAATTCAATTTTGCTAGTACATGTTGCCACTTTTTAAATATGGGAGATCCCATTTTAAATATGTTCCGTGTACCATGTTCAATGGTATTGCAGGTTTAGTAGGGACAAACTCACAATTTTCAATTACTTAAAATTTACCAATTTACAGACACTTCATTTACAAACACACTCTGCTTGTAAGGCTGACCTTACAAAAAGAAAAAAAAAAGAAGCTTTTAGGGGAGAGTTAGATGTTTTAGTGTAATTTTGTAACTAATTATGATGGATAAAAACTACATGAGTATGGTTAAACATGCATACCCAGGATAATGGTTGAATTCTGATAGCATACTGCAGAAAAGTCTTGAGGACTAAAATACTCTCTTTTCTTCTGGGGTTATGATGGGCAAGGACTGATTTCAGTGGACCTGTGGCAACTCGGACTGGTGTAATGGGTGAATAGGGCTGTTGTTTACTTTGAATGTGGAAACTGCTGTAGGCATTGTGCTGCTGCTGCAAAAGCAATGAGAGTTCGGAAAGTAAACAGGAAGAAACTCTAACCTGGAGGGAGCTGTTCAGTCTTAGAAATCTAAGGCAGCCCTCTCGTGGCCAGTTCTGTTTTGAAGCAATTGTTCCAAAAACTGTTTTAAAAAGGACATTATTTGGAGGAGAAATGAATGCTTCCCGATTTCAAATTTCTCCTGTGTATGGTTACACTTGTTAAAGGTGTTGAGAACACCAACAGCCTGTGGTGTTGATACAGCTCAGCGCCAGTTTTTGTGTGGTATTGATCGGAAAGGACGGAGTGTCCAGGAGCAGCTCTCTCAGGCCAGGCCTGCAGGGACAATCCCACGTACCTGGCCTCAGCACGGGCAGAGGCGTGTTACAGGAACAGAACCTGTGCTGTCCCCGATCTGCGGGGTGTCTGCTGTCCCACGACACTGACCCTCTGTTCCTTTTGAATGACATTACACAGAGGGCTGCATGTTTTTCTGTAGCATCCTGATTTTTTTTTTTCTTTCTTTCTTTAGTTCCTGCCTGTCTCCAGATCATAGAATGGTTTGGGTTGGAAGGGACCTTAAAGATGATCCAGTTCCAACCCCCCTGCCAGCAGCAGGGACACCTTCCACTAGACCAGGTTGCTCAAAGCCTCATCCAACCTGGCCCTGAACACTTCCAGGGAGGAGCAGCCACAGCTTCTCTGGGTAACCTGTTCCTGATCGTGTAATAATGAGCTGCATTCACCTTGTCTTTGCTAAATATCTACTCAGTTAAATATTAATGTCTTCCAGCTGCTCAGCTCAACCTTACTTACATAGTTTTGACTTCAGTCCTTATTGGCATTCATGGCAACAGGGCTCAAAACACAGAACAGGGGCTTGGAGAGAAGAGCTGGGTTGTGAAACAGGCTGTGAAGGGGTGTGGAGACTGAATTGAGAGCAGCTGGTGCTAAGAGGGATGAGACATGAAATCAAAAGTGCTGAGAAATTCAGAGGGGAAAAAACTTGTGCTTCAAATTTTGGTCAGGTGCGGTTGGTGTGGCAGCAAAGCAAGTCTGCCTGCAGGGACGGGGAGGGAAGGAGAGTGTTGGGTTTTTTACATTTCCGCGGCCAACCTTGGCTGCCCCTCGAGGGCCAGCGCACCCCGGCCGCAC
>NW_010340147.1:0-599 GCF_000700745.2 Antrostomus carolinensis
GTGCTTAAAAAAAAGGCAAACACCAAATATCGGAGTATTTAGAAAGGAACGAAAAGGTGAACGATGGGATTTAAAACTCCACACGAAAACATAAGACAAACGCCACCGTTAGAGGGAAAATGTGCCTGAAATTCAATCGATAAGACACTGCAAAGTACAAACTTTAAGGCTGTAAAAATATACCCCCACCCTGGCCCTAAATAGCAGATTTGAACCTCAAACAGTTCCCGAGACTGTTCCTGTGCAGCTCAAACCAAACCACACCGCTGCTTGGGTGGGAACCGCGCGGGGTGTCACCACAACCTGGAGAAAGATGGTGGGTGCCCCGGGCAAGGAACCGGCTCCTGGCCAGCCATGATGGACAGCCGGACGGATGCGTGGGCTGGGCGGACGGATGCGTGTGCTGGGGTGACCGGGGCAAGGGCAGAACCCACCATCAACCCTGGCTTGTCACAGCCACGCTGCCTGTGCAGTGAGTGCTGGGACACGGGACACTTCACTGGACAGACCCATGGGAGTTGTTCTCGCGTGGCCTCAACGTGGCACGACGCCGGGGACAGGCTGGAGCTCCGAGGTGCTGGCTGAGCCAGTGGCACAGG
>NW_010340148.1:0-10626 GCF_000700745.2 Antrostomus carolinensis
GATTCTGTGATTCTGTGATTCTGTGTGATCTCGCACATGAATCAAATCTGTTTGTTCTTTAAACAAGGACACTTGTATATCTTAATGTGGCTGTTATCTCCATAGTACAAAAAAAGTGTAAGTTCAATATTTATTGTAAAAAGACATTCAACTATCACCTCAAAGCTACAATCAGATTATTTCTCATCTACATTGCAGTATCGAGCCATGCTTAAACAATTACTAAAACAAAATTATATTGTAACCAGATCATCCAATATTGTTGGCTTTTCTGTCATTCTTTTTTGTGATGGAGATGAGTCCTAAAAGACAAATGTAGCTGATGAAGACTGAATCAAGATCAGCATACAACAGTAGAGAGAAAAGCAGAAAAGCCATTCTCTTTCTAAGGAAATATAAACAGATCTTAAACTTGAAGTTGAAGGCGTCAGTGGGTTTTTTGGTTTGGTTTTTTTTTGTGGTTTTTTTTTTTTTTGTTTTGTTTTTTTTTGTTTGGTTTTTTTTTTCTGAAGTGCCAGGGTTACTTAATTTGCCAGCTGTTCAGTTCCATCAGTAATTCATGAGCAAAAGCAAAGCACTTTTCAGGAATGCTTCTCTGCCCAAATAACAAGCCATTATTTTAACTCAGAAGACTGCCAGGAAGGAGAGGGGAAAATAAGACCCTAAGTCTGTAAAAGTCTGCACAGCATTTATATAATGAGCGTTGTTTCTCTCATCTAAAATATGCTGAGGCTATGATGCAAGATTGGTAAGTGGTCTGTTGAGGCCCAAACTCTTGTTTCTGGATTTCTTCTTTAGTTATGGATATTATTCCTAGCTAGGAAATGTAGGCAGTTTTCCTTTCTCTTGAGCTTCTGGTGCAAGTGATTTTTAAGGGGAAACCTAAACTAACAAATCTTTAAAACCGTTCCCTTTTTCCAAACAAAATCCTTATTTTTAGGTCTTTGTCAAAAAAGCAAGTGACAAAATAGTTGTCAATACTCTGTGGATTTTTTTTTAAAGTCACATAACTCCAGCAACTAACAGAAACTGAAGACTAGATAAACCATTTATTAAAATAACCACAGGACCTATAGGGGAGTGCTATTATCTGTCCTTTGGAGAGTTACATCTTTGTTCCTTTTACTTCAACCTTTTAAACAGCTGAACTGTGAATTATTTTCATGTACCATTACCTAAGCCTGCTCTCCACAGTCCAACTTGCCTTGGCTGCTCTCAGAAACCAGGAGGACACCTGTCCCTCTCTGGGATGAGGATCAGGAACTGGGGAGGAGGAGAGGAGTGACAGTCCTGCAGTCTGGTACTGGCTCACTGCCACCCACCCGAGACCAGAGCCTGTGACATGACTCCCACCACCCCAACCGACCTGCCTCGGCATCCTCCCATGGGAGATGTGATTTGAGCTGGAGCTAATCCTCCCCTACTGTTTTAATCAGTCAGGTCACTGAAGAGTTTGGGGCATATAAAACACTCCAGAGATGCAGCAGATTTCCAGTCCCTGCTGGAGCATTTTTGCCTTGCAATTCAGGGTGGTTCTCAGCCTGGAGAATGCTGTGGAGTCCATGTGCCAGGACTGGGTTGCTGAGAAGCCCGAGTCTTCCATGCTCCCAGTCCCATGGTGACAGTGAATCAGTGTTCAGTATTTCCTTCTGCAGAAAAGCAGTTCTCTGCTGCTAATTCACAAAAATGCTGTGAGTCCTGCTAGTATGAGCAAAGCCACCTTCCTCTGTCATCTGTCATCCCAGACTGGCGGTGGTTTGGTCTCGTACTCGTGAGGAAGGCTGTAAGAGAAGTTCATTTGCTGCACCTGTTAAAAAAAAGTCCTGAAGGCAAGCAAGGATGTTGGAATGAGACCTCGTGTCACAGGCAGTGGCACTTCAGGAATGATTTTATATGCCAGCCAGACTCCAGCTTCCCTGATTCCTCAGAGTCTTGTCATGGCTTGCATACACCATGTGGCACCGAACGTGAAAAACTGGAGACCACTGACCGATCTGCTCTAGAGAGTGGATTTCAGGCGTTGTGCATTAACTTGTTTTTTTCTTTGGGAGGCTTCTTGGTTTTATTATTTTCTTGGGTTTTTTGGGGCTTGTTCCATTCCCTCCACACCTTCACTACGTTTTCAGGCAACTTGACAGAGTTTGGGACATACTAAAAATCCTAATTTATTTATTGTTGGACTGCAGCCTCAATTCTATGGGGGAAAGGACAGCACACAGCTTTCCTACATAAAGAAAAACAACCAAGGGACCAAGTGGCTCCAGGGCTTCCTGAAGTTACAAGGGAGGCTGGACACCCATAAGCATGAGCAGGAGATTATTTCCCATGCTGCTGTTATGAATCCCTGCCTCTGTTTCCCCTAGAGGAAGGGGAAGCAGCCTGCCAGGGTTGCTAGTGATTCATACAGTGATTTACATAGCTTGTAGAAAGGAGCTCTGGGGTCACTTATTCCATCCCAGGCATTCTGAATAAATTTGTCTTTTCCACAGTTAATTTCAGTAAAGAACAAGCCTACAACCTAACTTGTATGTATACATTTTATGCCAGTGAAATGCAGCTCTCCATCTGTCTCTAACACCTTTTTGTAAACTATGCTAGAGTTATAGCCCTAACTTACGCATATTGGTATAAAGCACATAATTTTGTCTTGGGGTAAATCCTTCCCTCCATATGTCTTGCCTGGAGCAATTGCCATGCCCTGCACAGACCCTCATGGCTCACTTTCAGGGGGAAGAACTGCATGTTTATAGACATTTACTATTTCAGTGCCTGGAAGTTAAACTATCTGGAAAAAACACAAGTAAAACTTGGGGCTAGGAAACTGAAAGTTTCTCATAATGGGTTATGCTACATTACTGAGTGCTTAAAAATATTCAGAACTGAGTTAATTTGATCATAAGCCACCTTTCCCTGAGTCCCCATGAAACAATGGAAGACAGTGCCCAGCCTAAGAGACTAATAGGAAGATGAACTAGCCCAAACATCAGGTAGCCATGCCAAATGTGCTAAAATTCAAACAGATCCAAGTTCTACAGGTAACTCAGACCAAGGACAGTTTGGGGCATGTAAGTCCAAGGCAATGGCTACAGAGGATGAGGTTTCTGGGTAAACATGGCAAGAAGCTTGAGGACGTAGCAAGTGGCTCAACTGACAGCTTCCCCACATGGTGGGGAGTAAGAGGAAGCAAAGCATATGAACAACAAAGAAGCTCAACAGGAAAGCATCCAACAGATGAAGGCAGCAGCAAACATTAAGCAAAACCCAACCAAAGTAAATAGTGCAAAGAGCAGGAGAGATTGGCCTGAAGAGGCCAATCATATGTGATGATCCTGAGATTAACCGACCACACTGGGACAGCAGAAAAAACTTATCCCTGTAAAGTACTATGGCCTAAGAGCCTCTTACTGCCCCACAAGTCAGTATGTGCTGGTTCAGAAGACCAAACAACAGTGAAAAGTAATAACACTGAAGATTTAGGAACTTGCATGAGATTTCAAAGGGGGAGCATGAACCACCATGAATCCAGAATTTAGTTACTGAAAGGAGATCATATAATGTACATGCAAAACCTACTTCAACACACCCTTGTTACTTGACTGGCTACATGTGTGTTATCTGTCACAAAAATTTAACATTTCATAATTAAATCATATCCCCTCCAGGCATCATTTGTGTCATCCACTCACATGACAGCTGCAAAGGATTTTCATTGCAGTGACAGTCACAAAGCAAGGATGTGCATCAGGCTTTAACTACCTTCATTTCTAAGCATCTTGACTGCTTGCTGATTTGTCAGTAAAGCAAATGATTTGCTTAGTGGGCTGAGCTCAACAAGAAAATAACTGGGTTTCCTAGTGAACATGGAATTTTTTGGCTTTGAATTCTGATGCTGCATCTCTTCTGTAGCACACAATTTTGTAGTCTAGACAAGAGTATTTCTGAATCAGGAAGAAAGCAGGCTTTATGTGTTTGTGATGGAAATTACACCAAGAGAGTATGAATTAATATTTCTACTTAGATAAAAGTAGGTGTAGCTTTAGAAAAATGCAGATCATATCTATACTCGTAATCACTGTAAAGACACAGTTCCACTGTACTATTGACAATCTATCAACATACTATAACATCTAGTACTCAGACCCTCCACAAAATGGAAGTTTTGCATATAACAAAACTGCTACACACTAGAGAGTTTGGGTTGATAATTAGCTACTTTTTAGAAACTTGTATTTTATTCCCTTATCATTTCTTTACTGTCTGATCTCTTTGTGAGAAGTGATGCATCTAGAGGAACAGCAAACATGAAATGAGAAACAAGTTAGACCATAAACAATAAAATAATTGTTAATCACGAGAGGATGCAGCCCTAGTATGAAGGGAAGTGACTGTGTGACCGTGATTCATCCCACATTATCAAAGCACATGATAATATGTGATCACATCATGCTGTTGGCAGAGGGGAGGAAATGCTAAAGTAGTCAATCTCCATTTGGCATTGGTGTCTTCCTTTGTGGCAGATTGCCATGTTGCATCAGAAAGGTGGAGAGTGGGATGCATGGACAAAAAAGTAGTGCACACTAACCATCTTTGTCTGGTCTAAAGCCACATGCACCCATCTACTAGAAAGAAAGGGAAGTCACTGCAAATGTGATACACAATTCTGACTGCCAAATCACCTCTTCTTTGAGTTGCCCCATTCTCAATGGCAGGGGGCATACTTAACAAGTCTTCACAAAAGAGAAGGTAGTGAGGGGTTCTGCATTTTGCCTCCCATGAAGGCTTGAAAAGATCTGAATAGACTCTGACCAGAAAGTGGTTAAGACTCCACCCTAAACAAGCACCACACTACCTACAAGGGTGGCCTAGAACTGGTCACTCTAGAAATGCCAATAAATTGGAGTTGCCTGAGTTTTGCCTTCTGGAGATGATGATTAAGAACATTGCTGCTAAAGCTCTTTTAGTTACTCATATGTCACAAGTGCCATAGTTTAATTCAGGCTTCATTATTTAGACTGCCTCTGGGCTTAGCAACACAGAGCTTACCTCCTGGTCCCTCATCACTGCTGTCCTTAACACATGTCCCATGGGCACTAACAAACAGGGTCTGAGAAGCATTCACAGGATTTAGGAGTGTGAAGAACTGAACATCTTCCCCTGAGCCACTCAGTACAGATCCTCTGGTTTCCTGAGGGAACGAATTTCCTGGTGTGTTTCTGTCCATATTTAAAAAGAGATAAACACACAAATTCCCTCTTTGAGAAGGTAACCATAGCAGAATGAGGGTGGTAACTGAGGACTGAGTTCTGAGGTCCCTGACAAAGAAATACATGTCACCTTCTGACTCCTTGTTAAACCAGTCTTCCCCCCGGTTTTGAAGGATTATGTCAATGATTGCAAAGTAATTTACAGGATGCTTTAAGTGTTAATTATTAAGGATAACTGGATGGGCTGCATGGGGATAGTCATAGTGGGTGCTCTATTCAACAGGGTAGTAATTTTGGTATTTTAGAAATTCTAAAAAGTGCACTATAAATTGCATAGCTATTGTCATGGTCATCAGCATTGGTTAAAGATTCACTTCCCATGTATCTTCCAGACTGAAAACTACTTGCCTAATGAGCAAAGTACTAATGACACGGATGGATACTGGGTGGTGGGTTTTAATCCGCTCTGGGCCCCATCCTGGGACAAAGTTGTCTATTTCTGTTAGTGGAGAGAGAATGCAACAGTGCTTTTATTCCTTCTTAACTTTTTTTCTGAAATTCACTCAAAATTTCTCCCTCACATTTTTACTTCTGTTCTAAAGTGGAGTCGAATGGGCCACAGAACTGTGTTGTGTAAGAGAAGCAGAATCCCCTGAGGTGGTGAAGTGAAACATGTGGAGGATGAGGAGGCATCTGGATTAAGCCTTCCTCCATTGTTCTGCTCTTCCTCACAGGCTTTCTTGAGAGGTGTCTTTTAATGTCCTGCCCCCAGGTAGCTTTTCAGCACATCAGCTCTCCTGTGCTGGGAGTGCTTCCTAACATCTGTTTCAGATTAGTTGCTCCTTTGTTTCCATTTATGTCCCTTCTCAATCATTATTGGTTTTAGGCCAAAAATATTAAATTGTATAGAAAATCTCCAGGTAGGCTAAGACTGGTGTATGCGTGAGGTAAATTTTATTTTAATTTTTGTTTGCTATGATATTAAGCACAGGAGGTTCAGCTGCTTTGTTGACAGGAGAGAGAAGATTTTTATCTATCTTCATTTAACAAAGTAAAGCCTGTAAAAAGGCTCTATCATTTATAGATTGGCTATTGCAACCAGAGAAACATGACAAGGTTGTGAGCTCAGAGCCCACATCACGTCACATCACACTTCTACCATAAAATCAGCACTACTACAGCAAAATTAATTGATTTAGAAATCAAGCAATACCTTATTGTGATGAGCCTCTTGATTACTGCAGTCCTCACAGGATGACAGTGGCAGAGAAACTGCACCATAAGAAGGTCCTCATACGCATCTTTGGGTCTGGCTTTTAGATTATATCAGGGCTCCCATTAGTGCAGGGCTGATCAATGAGTACCCAGATGCTGAACGAAAATGCTGGAAATTTTTTTCGCTCCTCATGATTACCAAAAGATAGAACTATTTTCCCTGGTGTTAAAATTTCAGATGGGAATAGAACTGCTTAGTTGTTACAGTTTATGGAAGCAATTCAGTCAGTGCAAAATGGGAGCTTAATCTTGACTCGGTATGATAAATGATTAAAAAGTAAAGATTTAAATACTGTACCTAACAGATAACCATTGTACAAAATAACTTACATAGTGCAAAGCAAGACAAAAAAACAAATGCACTTGTACAGCTAACAGATCTTTTCAATTTCTGTTCATGTTCACCTTTTATTGTGATGATAATTTCTAACCTTCATGCATCTGTTTCTAGCTCAGTCACCTGTACCTGCTGAGATGAGAGGTAGGTGGCAGAAGTTAAAAGTGGAACAGCTCTCTTGCCATTTCCCAGTCTAAAACATTTAATGTACCCTAAGACGGTGCATGAGAGTTTAGTATGTGGCTTATGCTTTGGGGAGCAGTGGTCATCTGGCAACCAAGAGGAGTAAGCACCTTGCTGTTTGCAAGATCGTACTGTTATTTTCCAGTGAAGCATGCCTAGTATTTAAGCTTTGCCTTGATTCCATTCGTTGCTCCAAGCCACATCCCCTTCAATGGAGTTAGCAGAGCCTCAGTGTATCTTCTCTATGGGGCCATTTTTATGTTCCACACTGGTAGGACTTCAATAGCTTTGTACCACAGACGTGGTTTTGGCTAGGGTGTGGAGTTCGGAGGCAGCCTCCAAAGCAACTTGCTGCATTCTTTGGCAGTCAAACTACAGAAGCATATGGCACTGAGTTACTTACTGGATAATATTAAAAATAGTATAAGGCTCTGCATTTTAACTGAGCAGCTATATTGCTGCTCATTAAACACTTCAGAAATGTCCATCTTCATAAATATAAAATATAGAATTACATATGTCAAAGAAAGGCATTATTACGGTTCCTTAAAATGAAATCTTCCAGGTTTTAAAATGCTTAGTAACACTGGCCCGCTGACATCCTTCTTGTGACCTTAAAACAATTTTTTGTTGTTTCCTTTAAATAATTTAGTGAGTGATTGTTCAGTGGTGATGTTTAAATAAAAACACAATGTGATAGTTAATCTGCGAGACAGATGCTATTAATATTGGATGGATGTAGTTTCAGAAGTATTCTGCCTGAATCTGAAGTACGAAGCTGGATATAAATACTGGTGGATTTCCCTTATGTGGAAAATGTAATAGCCCCATTAAGCATGTCTTCACTGCAGTCAGGCAGTGTATTGACCCTTCGCTTTGAATACCAGCTTTAGCTGAGACAAGGTACGAGGAGCCAGGCTGCCAAGATAACGCCAGGCTAATGAATCCTCATTAGCTTGGTGCTCCCCTAGATATTTCGACTGGCTTTCACTAGTCATCTCCCCTAATCCTTTCTTGCTCCAGTTAAGTGGAATTGTTCCAAACCTAACTGTTTGAGGGACCGGTGTCTTTGGGCACAAGGAGGGAAGCCAGAGGCAAGCAGTGATGGGACGGTTCAGGGGAACACCCTTGAATAACTGAGTTACATAGCTTTACTGTAATCACTTCAAATGAAGTAATCTGGATCTGTAGCAACAAACAGGGGGTAGTGATGTCCATAGTATGGCCTTGGAGAAGGGTCCTCTAGTTTAAGGGTGCTAACAAATGGCCAAGGAACAAACGTGATGCCTTCATGAGCTCTAGCTTTTTCTGAAAAGCCTCTGTGCCTGTGAGCTGGGTCTTCACCAGTAAACAGGGAAAATGAGAAAGGTGAATGAAGGTGAAAAGTTGTCTCTAACCTCTCTTTTCAATCTCATCATCCCGCAGAGACTGACAGCATGAGATTTTGTGTGGTGTCAAGATGAATGGAGTAAAATGTAGATCTGAAATAAGAGTCAAAAAATAACTCCACTCTGAAGATGTACTGTTACAGGGGTCTGTTATATGGTCAGGTCACTGTCCTCAGATGCCCACAATTTCAACATAAGATAGAAGAGAAGAGACGCTTCTGTGTATGCATGTGCCAAAAAAGTGCTGCCAGGTATACACAGCCTTCTTTCCAGCCCACCCTTCTTTCTGCCCTAGGGAGAAGAAATGTAACTGCTGATACTTTACATTGTAGGCTATACCTGCAGCTACACATTCAATTATTTTTAAACAGTTCCAGTTACAATTCCTATAACGGGCTCCAATTTTCCCTTTGTCCTTTGTTTTTTGACTTTTACTAACAAAATAAAAGACAGATCAGCTAAGGATCTTTGTTTTAATATTATTGGCATACAGTAAATATAGTAATACTAGAGTTACTCCTGGAAGGATGTTAATAAGATTACTCATATTACCTATGCACTTAATAAATTTCTGCTGGCTACCGCTGGGTGTTTTGGAGCTCTAGAAACTTATACTTTAAGTTAGGGAGGTTCTCAGCTCAGTACTGAGGGGATGGCTGATCCAGCCCTTAGTTACTGCCTCAGGTTTGGGAGATGCAGCTGCAGTTTCCTTGCTTTACCAGAGACATCTTTGCATAAAGCACATCGGTTAAAGTATCATACAGGCTTTAGCACAGGTTTTTCCATGCTAAGGAAGTCCAAATCTGCCACTAAAAGCAGCAGTGCAGTCAGAAGAGGTGCCACATGGGGACCCAAGGCAGCACACACATGTGCTGGAACTGCCCTGGCCATCTCGCCTTCCACAGAAGAAGAATATATTTCATTTTTAACACAGGAAGGTGTCTGTTTTAGGATTTGATTGGTGGTGTCACAAATGCTTCTGCTGGCACACAGAGAAGGGCAATGCTGAGGTGGGATGAGAGGAAGGAAAGACTGATGCTTTTCCACCAGTGCCAGCCTTTGAAAACCAGGAGCCACAGTCCCCCTCTGCCCCGCCATCCCACCTGCAATATGGGTCAGTAATTCTCCTCTTCCCCACAAGACATTTGAGGATTGAAACATTCCTAAAAGAGGCACTCAGGTGCAAGAGATATATGATTAGAAGCTAGATCAGCCCTCCATTGGGAACCTGGGAAATATATTTCAGCTGTTTGTCTCACATGACTCAAAACTTGGATGTTTTCTTCAGCTCCCTTCTGTATAGTTTTCAGGATAGTTTAATCTTTTTTCTTCTTCCTTTCAATTCATTTTAAATATTGGGACAATTCTGAAAATAAAAATACTTTGCAGAAGAAAATTTTCAGTATGTTAACATATTATGTTTTCCCCAATATTTTGGCCAAAAGCAGTTTCATAATTTGATACTATTCTTCTCATCATACAAAAAACCTAACATATTTCACTGAATTTATTGTCTGATAAAACATTTTCTCTGAGTCATGTAGGATGGAAGCCAGTCTGAAAATCTCTGTTTAAAGACTTCAATTGTTTATAATTATGAAAAATTATGGTGGTATTTATGACAGGTATTTGTGCTACTGAAAGTTGGGAAAAGTCAAGCGTTTTTGGAAGCCAAGTCCAGAGTAAACACCTGAAGTATTCTTCTTGATGAAAGAAGTTGGGAGTATTCCTACAATGAGAAGCATTGGACTCTCCTAAAAGAGCTACCAGTGTGTAGCATGTCTAGGTGATCATTAATGAGGGGACATGATAACATATTGCAAATGCTGGAAAAGTGATAACACTAAAGAAAGTGGGGATACTGTGATGATGCAAGAGGGAACAATCAGGAAGAAAAAGATGAAAATATGAAAAGTATAATTCAGTTTATAAAGAAAATACCTTTGAGGTGTATTACTTGGAATAAAACTCTCCAGAGTTCTGTGGTGAAACTATCTATCTTGAGTTTCTAAAATTAATCTTGTATTTTCATGATAAACATCACTATGATCTGAACAAATTTCTGTCTTACTGATACAAAATAGTAGCCTTACTATTTGCTGGTACTCTGATCTTTTCTCAAAATCTTCTAATATAGAACATCTGCCCAGTTAAATTAATTCTTCTGCTATTAGATTTACTTTTCTTAGACAATTTTTACAATGTCCCAGATCCTTGTCTGAAAATCACTGCTGTAGGG
>NW_010340148.1:10654-67271 GCF_000700745.2 Antrostomus carolinensis
AAGAGTGAAAGCTTAAAATGGATGAATCACATTTAGTAATTTGACAAATAAAACTGAATGACAAATGTGTTATAAAACTTCATTTTTCCCCAGGGTGCATCTCATTGTTATATGAAAACATTAGTGATATATATAATAATATTTAATATGTACATGGTACAGCTGGCTGAATGATTCTTTGCAAAAGAATACCTACAATTGTAACTCATCTTCATGCCAGTAAGTCAGCCTAATTTCTACAAATACGTTTCTTGTTTATAATATTTACCAAAGAGTTTCCAGCAATTGATTCTACATGGTATTTACAAACTATTCAGTATGACTAATGCCTTGCATTTTATTATCATTCATTCATTGCTGCTCAAATGGAGGATATGACATTTCCAGCAAGTTAATGTAGGTAAAGTACTTGGCTTTTGTTTTCCTACTGTAGTTTTTGTAGCTAAAAGTCCTTAATGCAGCAACAATATTTGTTTATTGCTTTATGCTGTTTCTAAACTGAATACTCTGATAAAGATGCACATTTTTCTTAGTCAGTGTTTTAATTCTTCATGTACATACAGTCTTCTACCTCCATTTTGTAGCAGAAATATTTTTTTTAAAATGTGTGTACTCCTTGTAGGGGTTTGTATTTGTGTCACTTATACAAAAAAAATTCAAAGATTCATGGTTATTTTTTTCAGTTGTTTGCCAAAAAATACCAGATTACTATAAGCAACAAGTCAATGTTTTGAAATGCTTTTTTTTTTTTTTTTTCCCCACTCTTATGATACATTTCAAAGCCATTAGATGCTAATCTGACAACATTTTTATGTGACATGGTTGTCAGTAGGAGAAAAAGAAAGGCATGGGAAAGCAGTGTGAAAAACTTGAAAAAAGACTTCAATATATTTGGGAACAGCTGCTAGTGAGATACATGTGTCTACAGGAAATACACTGCCCTAAAGGATCAAGATTTCATGAGAGGTTGGATAACACTTTAAGGTATATTGGACAGAGGTTTTACCGTTACTCTGTTTACAAAAAGAAACACAGAAGTCAGCAGCTTGATGAAGCAGATTGCAAATGAAAGGAAAATGTCAGCCTTCTCTAAGCAAGTTTAATTAGGAGTCCATGAACAATTAAGAAATTAAAACTCCATTTCAAGAGGATACTTAAGGGCATGAATAGCACCATCCCTTTCAAAGCAGTGGTTAACATGTAGCCAAATCACATTGTGGAGTCTTGAACAAAGCTCTGTAAAGTCATCCTAAAATTTCAGCACCCACTTTGAGTGCTTCCTTCAGCTAGTGGCTAACATTGTATGATGTGACAATGTTGAACACAAGATCAATGATGTGACAATGTTGAACACAAGCCTTTCCAGTTCTGGCCTAATTAACATATCTGCTATCTATTTTTTTTTCTTCTAATTTTCACTGAACTCTCTGCTGTGTTATAATTATTATTACTACACTGAATTATTTAGTAGTATGGAGGAATTTGCTTAGTTTAGTTACATGGTCTTCACAAAATTGATCAAAACATTCAGTTTGCAAATGCATCACAAATTGTCACACATTTTTGGTGAACTAATAGTGAGATGTTGGCTGTTTGTTTCACAGTATTAGAGTTGCAGAAGTAGTACAGAGTTCTGAATAGCCTGGAGATAGTGCTCAATGTGACATGAAAAACAGAGAATTTATGTACCAGAACTCAGTTACTCACAAGGCTGAAAATGTCAATAACTTCCTACTAAAATTGTATTTTTAAAATAAAGAGACTGAATTAAGAAGTTTGCATGTGTCTTAGTGCTACAAGGTACATTTTGAAAATCCACTGAAGCAATTTAGTTTCTCTGCTCTCCGATGCTGATGACTGTGCACACCTCTTTGAAAAATCACTCTCTGTGCTTTGCATATGTTGGAGTCCTCCAGTTCCATAATCTCCCAGAGTGTATTGTTATTGCATTTTTGACAGCTGGTTCACATACCAATACTGATGTGACCCAGCTGACCTTATATCCTTTGCAGGTCATGCATGATTCTTGTATTCACAGCTTAATAAAGCTAGGAAACAAGACTTGCAGAGAAATACATCCTTCCTCAGGCAAAGTGGGTTGCAGCAGCTCTAAATTGATTTAATGATATAATGGAAACAGCAAAGTATCTATCTGTGTCAAATTGTTGGTTTTTTTTTTTTTAATGACGGTAAATCACCATGTGGATTTTGATTTCTAGGGAATATCTAGGGACTCACAATGGACGTGGCAGGTAGAAAGTGAGTCTTTCTCATTTCAACACTGGCTCATTTATTTTTATGTCATCTAAAGTACACAATTTTGTAATTTCTTTTTCTTCCCATGTCCCAAAAAGTAACTCTCCAAGTCTAAAAATTAAGAGAATTGGTTTTGCTGCTGTCATATGACTCCAGAGTGACCAGAAATTCCTTTAGTTAGGCTTTCTCATATTATTATTTTTTTTAAATTTTGGTATTCTGTTTTCTGTTGTCTGTTTCTCAAACTTTTCTCTGATAACACTGATTAGGTTTGTAGAATGTTTGCACAGAGGATTATGTGGTCATGTACAAATGCGTTGCCTTACTTTGCTCTAGATAAAAAAGAGGTATTTAAAATTGTGTTGATAGTTTCAGATGTGCCTTTATGCATTATGAAATACTATAGGCGGCTACACTGACTCTAGACCAGGTTTTGAATTAATGAGAATTGTGCACTGTATGAAAGTCAGATTTTCTTTTACTACTCTCATGCTTCTATTCATCCACTTCAGTGCCTGGGATGATGGAAGATGTTAAACATTGTAGTAGCATGGCTGGAGTCATAGAATTATAGAATCAGAGAGTGGTTTGGGTTGGAAGGGAACTTAAAGATCATCTAGTTCCAACCCCCCTGCCGTGAGCAGGGACACCTTCCACTAGACTGGGTTACTCAAAACCACATCGAACCTGGCCTTGAACACTTCCAGGGAGGGGGCATCCACAACTTCCTTGGGCAACCTGTTCCACTGTCTGACCACTCTCACAGTGAAGAATTTCTTCCTTATATCTCACCTAACCTCTTTCAAAGTCATTGAAAGAACCTTTTCCTTGAGTTGCCCTGACTGTCAGAGTGGAAGGGAAGTTGGAAGACACAAAATAACAGTGACAAAGGAAATCAGAGAGGAGCAGCAGCCACCAGAAAACTTGTGCAGCTCAGTGCATTGCACTGACATGAGATGCTGGTGACTTCATTACTGACTAACTTTCTTCCAAGTGGAGCTGATATGCTTGCACTCTCAGTGCAGGAAAATAGTTTAAATGCCGAAATAATTCAGCAGGCTCTGCCCACTTTATTTTTCCTCAGCTATCTAATTGTGAAGGTGTAAATATTGTATCCCCAAAGGGATTTTAATGATCATTAGTGGTGTAGAAGGCTGAAGACATGAGTGACATCTGGCTGAAAGCCTGCAACTGATTGGTGGCCACAAATGTGGTTTTGAACTACAGAGAAGGAGTGAGATCATCATCATTAGGACAGAAAAGAAAGATGGAAACAAGATGACTTTTTTTCACAGGGAATTCAAAGATTTATACCTTTGCCTTCTGCTTGTGTTGCTGAAAGAAACTTTCGAAAGATAAGGGAAAGAAAATTATCATATCCACAATAAAATTAAAAAAACCCAAAGACTAGAAAGATTGACAAGGCCATGGGTAACACAGTGAAACTTCACTAACCTTCAGTTAATTTATTCTTATGTTCCTATTAGTGAAGTCCAAAAGATGTTTTTTCAGCAATATTTATTTCACTATACTTATAAATTATAAATGAGAGCAGGAGGGAGAAAGTACCTAGTAGTTGACTTCTAGAAACAATTTCCGGTCACAACACAGTCACTTTATGAACTGTTTTTAAAAAAAAATAACCTTCCACCAAAATCACAGTATATAAAATACTTGTCTATGTGCTGAAAAATCCTCACTTCACATTTCATTCTACAGGGTAAGATGCTTAAGTCCAACTTTAACCTTAAGAGCATGACTAACAGCTGTCCTTTAAAAAAGATTAAATGCACTTGAAACTAAAGTAGGAACAAGGAAGAAAGAAGTAACTTCTTTTATTTGATGAAACAAAAAAAAAAAAAAAAAGAGAGGCAGTGGGGGAGCAAATGAAGTTTCTTTGAGGCCACGTAAGGGTTTTCTTTATTAGTTTGCTTTGTCTATGGGTACATTCACTCTATTTTCACACATTTCACTGGTGAAACTGCAGGAAAAATAAAAATGCAACTCCTTTTCCCCAAAATAATAGCTATAAGAAAGAGAACCACTACAGAAGGAAATAAGTTATTACATCAGGAACAAGAGTCTTACCTGAAGTCTTACCTACAAGTTGCTTATCAAACCCCCCAAAGTCAAGCTACTGTGTTTTGCTCTGTCTTGCTTATCTGAGCCTTGTACTGGGAGGGCAGTGAAATCAGCCATCAAGCAGGCAGCGAAAGGATTATGGGGACACAGGGAGTGGGGGAGATGTTTTCTGCATCTAAGAACTCAATTTTTTGAAGAAGAAAGAAGTATGAAATCTTTTGATGTGCAACTGGAAGCTGAGATGAGGATGTATTTGGATGAGAAAATGGCTTATTTTTTTTTAGTTTGGACAGTGTACAGAACTTCAATATGAAAGCACAAAATGGTGAACCATTCTAGAATTTACTAGCGAAATTCATAAGGGTTCTGAATTAGAGCAGGATGGTGTTCCCTTTATGTCTTTGTCTTGTAATTTAACTAAATTTGCCTCCTTTGGAAGCATTCATCAGGACATGGAACAAGTTATTTACTGGACCCATTCACCATAGCACATGAAGGTGATAATACAACTCCAGATACTTGGAAGAATAAAGAAAGTTGTAATACCAGCAGACCTTTCTAATTTTTTTTCTTTCCCAGTTTGAATCATAGAACTCATTGGGAATCACCAGCACAAGCCCAAAAGCTCTCTCCTGTTCAAGGGAGCAAAGAGACACCACAAGCATGTGGATACATTTTGGGGCTAATCAGTAGGGGAGGGAAAGCTAGCTTCACAGCATGCATGTCTTTCCTCCAGCCATGCCGAATTCTCTCTGACCTACCCAAAGGGGTCTGTAAAGCCGAAAGGGGAGAGTATCTACTGCAGCCTTCTCAGGTTAGAGTGGAGAATACTTAAGACATCCAGCCTGAATGATTGCAGCAGACTCTCTTGTCTCCTTTGCCCTCTGTGTGACAGTGGTGACATGACTGATCCCCTGGGCCATGTATACAAAGAAATTTTGCATGCTGGCACTGGGAGAGCATTCAGAGCAATTTTAAAACCTTTAGCATATATGAGATACAGGACGATGATGGCTAAATTGCATATCAGCCTCATCTGTTCAACTAATGTGTATCTGGGTTGATCATCCCCCCGCAAACCTCACAAAGAGATGTCTGCATAGGCCCCCCCCCTTTGCACAACCTCCTGCCTAAGTTTCATATCACTGACAAGCTGAGGATGATGATTCCAGTGAGCTGAGTTGTCAGAACTCTGCAGTCCTTGCTGAGTGTTTGTGGCCTGGTAAAAAGAAGCCTTCTAGCAATATATTGCAGCATTGCCTTAGACAATTGTTGGCACGGGTCTTCCCCAAAGTCGTTCTCAAACATAATATAAGGTCTCATTGTAATAAAATAGCAGGACTACGTGTTCCATTGCCTTAAGTTCAGCTAACAACTCCATAGCCTCTCCAGTCAGTAATAAAAAAGAACTAAATATTTTTTGAATCTGATTACAATTTTGTCTCATAGAAGAAGACAAGTTAATGACATGCAAAGCAGCAGGTAATTAAGACTGGGTAAGGGGTAAAGGAAAAGGTTGTATAACAAGGGGAAGGACACACTAAACCAGAAAAAAAATACTATCTTTGGCAGTTCTCTTGGTCAAAAAACCCAAACATATAAATGATGGATGAATCCTGCAGGTGGGACTGCAGATGCTCTGGTATCATAAAGTTTTGTCATGTCCAGAACTGCAACTGTCAACGCCTATGGTGAAGAGATTGATTTACATCCAGTGAATGCACTAGCAAGCTAATAACAACAATATGTTTTCCAAATAGGTCACTCTGGAAAACCTGGCTTTATTATAATTATATATGCTTGTTGGACCTACTGGCGTCTTGAATCACGGGATCACAGGCTATACTCTCATAAATCATATTGTATTGCTGATTTTATACATATATTGTGGTTGTAATTTATGTGTCAGTTTATATTTATTCCCCCACTTGAAATTATTCTTCATATGTTTAAGTATGTTTAAGAATGATTTATATTTTTTTCCAATGTTATTTTGACCTTAATAGAGGTGGTCTTACTACAAAGTGAATTATTAGTATATGGACCTCTTGGGCAAAGGTTGGTGCTCAGAGCAATATGACCCAAATTTTTCAGATGCCCTTGTCTTTTGGGTTCTTTGTTTTCTGAGTTCACCATGGAGGTTAAACTGTTCAGATTAGGTCTCATGGCCAAAGTAATGACAGAAACAATGCCTTTGAGGAAGTTTAATCTATGGGGAATTGCCTTCCCCAGATGCAAAGAGCACAGCCCTTTTTGGGTCTGTCTTCTAGACCAAAGTGGTGCCCACTCCAGTCTTGCTCTCAGAAAAACTCTCTGCCTACCTACCATTTTCTTTGTTTCTGATGGGGTCCTCAGCAAGCAGCTTTACAGCTCCTTACAGAAATCTTCACCCTCTGGTGTTGTGGGATTTCAGGACCTCTTTTCCTGTTACTGACACTGAAGATGAGTCTTCTCATTAACTCAATACATTTAAAAGTCTCATTTGTATAGAGGGAGTTGGCATGTCTGACTGTTGAAGATGGCTTAATTCAGGCAAGATCCTCAGAGCCTGCATTTTGGAAGTATTAAGTGCTACAACCTGAAGTCAGTGGGAAGTTCCACAAGAACAACTCACTTGAACAAGGCCTATGAAAATTGCCTTTAACTGTCCCACAACATGCTGAAAATATAGAAACATAAAGTTGAAAAAAGAAAGCATGTTTTGTTTTTCTATTTAATTCTAGCAGGGATCCAACACTTTGAGAAATCAATTCCACAGGTAGTCAAGTCTGTTATTCAAGAAGAATTTCTAATTCCTCTCTGCTCTCAGCTAGCAAATCCATGTTCAACCACATACAGAAAGAAAAACTGCTGATATCCTTAAGGCTTCAACAAAAACCACAAAAATGATTGCTTAAAGTATTTTAGTCTATTGTGTGTTTAGAATGGATTTTTGTATTTTTATTTTAACTATATTTACTATGCAACTCATAAAAATCCATTTAATCATATATATTTTTATTTTAAGAAAACATAAAAAATGCAAAAATCATCAAAAGGTATTACAGTAGGCCTTTCAATGACATAACATCATTCAGTTATGTTGTGATCTTTTTATTATACCTCTTTACTGTGTTACCCCTTTTTCAGCTTTCTCTGTACTTTGTCATTCCCTTCTGGATTATTCTAGATTGTAATTGTTCTGTACGATGCCTTGATGTTGCCTATTTAGCATGTAAAACATCTTTTTCTGTACAGCAAGAATATGAGAAAATAATTAAAAAATATTATTTACTATTCTCTATACATCTTTAAGTGCAATATTCTCTTAGGGCTTGAGTATTTGCCACAAATTTCTCAATACTGTTCTATAATCTAAATGCAGTATCTGAGCTGGAAGTTTGGACCTATCAGTCTTCTTGCATATCAGTCATTATAAGAGGCTGCATTTAATGTCTCAGACCTTTCTTTTATCTTGAAATTACCTGGATACACGTGCATTAACATAACTTATCCAGTGGGCCATTTTTTTCCCCTAGTTGTTCTAGGATAAAGAAAATCATTGATTTCAAATAGTTTAATCCCGATTATAATTCCCTGGAATTATATTAAGTATAATTATAATTATATTTAATAATTGTTGAGAGCATTGGAATTTGACCCCCATAAACCTTTGTGTTGAGCGATTTCCATCTTTAAAATGTGAGGGTGTGTTTTAGCTTTTATTAAGACTCCAGCTTTCTTTTTCTAAAGATCAAGTTATTTAATATGGATATATTTCTTCATAGAAATACCACATTGTAAATCTGCATTCCATAGAGGTTTAATTCCTAGCACTATGCATATTCTGTGTATAATCTCTGCTTAGATTTGTTTTATTCTATCAGATTCACACCTTTCAATTTGACACAACTACCTATATAGGAAAGAGCCCTAAAGGCTGCTGATCAAGAATACAGAATAGTAAGCTACCAAGTTGTGAATGCAGAAATGGAGGCTAAGCCTCTCGGAAACAGGAACCTAAACTAATTTTGTGCTTGATTTTGGACTTTTTATGCAACACTGGTCAGCAGAGTCATAAAGCAGGAGGTTCATTTCCACTCCAGAACTGTGAGAGGACTTAGGATACATAATACTAATTCCGTTTTGATAGTTGTAAATCTATCTCTGGCCAAACTTTTCATGTATGTTCTGCCAAGATGTTTGGTACATAGTTTATCTCCAGAGACAAACATGATCCTGTCACTTCACAGGCTTTCTCCATCAATAGCCTGATGATGACTGTCTGATGTGGATAGGCTTCTTCGTTGTGCTCACCGAGAAATATAACAGTAACATTAGTATGCTCTGAAGTTAATTAAAAATATTTCTATTGACTTAATTCAACTTTGGATCAAGCCTTAACAGGAAAATTAAACAATCTTTAGCAAGCTACACAAGCTTAAACTAGAGGACTGAGTAGCTCCAGCCATGTTTGCCCAGGAAATACAGGCATTTACTATTCGTCTCTGCTTCTCATTCCCTGTTCATGACTATTAAAAGAAAAAAATGCATCTACGCAGTAATGCAGTGATACTCACTCAGGATTTTTTCAGCTTTAGTGGCATGTGCTAAGCATCTAAAGGAAACTGACAGGCATAACATGTTAGATATCTTACCTGGGTGCAACCACAGCCAGGATCAAATTGATCAGATTTAGACTGCATTCACATAAATCAGCCTGACATCAACTGTGTTAATTGCTCTGCTGATTTAAACCACGTGAAGATCTGTCTTAGAAGTTGTGTGAATTATTTTTTTTTATTTTGTCTTCTCTGAAATATAGTGTCTGCAGGTAGATTTTGCTTTGTTAAATACTGCTATAATGGATGACCCTTCATAAAGAAAACAGATGCAGTCTCTGCCCCTCCAGCAAGGGCATGGCTGCAGAGAACAAGGAGCCTGCTTTTCCCACCCCATGCAAATTGCAAGACCCTCTGATGGATCAGGAGTCTCCTTGCCCTCCGACTTGTATACTGGAGTATGTACCAGCAGTACCTGCAAGTCTTCACGCTTCCCCAGAAGACTTGTTATACTGTTTACTCTGCCCCACTTGAGATCTGCTGCTTCCCCTTGGGTTTGAAGTATTCATGCCAGCCTGAAGCATGAATCTTGAAGGATGAACTCACACTCATAGACTTGTGTCTTGTAAGTGCAATTTGGAGTCAGAGAAGATTGGTCTAGGTCATCATCTCTCTGGATTCCAAAAATAATATGGCTTCCTTGTGAGATCTGACTGTAGGTACTTTATCAGCTGAAGTAAGCATGGAAGTGGCATACTGTAATCTATTTATGGCACAAATTACCAACAATCTTTAATCAGGAGTTACATCTTACTTTGTGGTCAATCATCAGTGCTTACCCTGAAATGTTGAACCTGACAGCCAGTCTCAGGGCTCACCAGACATTTCTTCTCTGAGAGTGCAACTTAATTTATGTCAATACTAGCACCATAGCTCAAAGCTGCAGGGAAGGTGAGTGCTTTCTTCCTTCATCCAGAGTAGGCTGCAGTCTTAGAAATGTATTCTGAATCAACAACTAACCAGATGAGAAGAGGCGCACTCAAAATAAGGGTAAAAAAATGTTAAATAACTGGACCAAAAATTGGATTCTAAGCTTTTGCATCTGAAACATGTAGAAGAGTTATTTCACAATAAAATTTCCTTTGGCTATATTAGTTCTTATGCATATTTTCCATTTGGGGTTTTGTACTAATATCCCATTGGTTTGCACACATACTAGGATGCGTAGGGCTGAGAATGATACAGCAAAGACCTGGGGATTTTTTACATTTTCTGGGGAGGAGGGGGAGGGAGAAGACCTGTTCACGAACTGACTGTAATGAATCAAGTTCTGCATGATGCCAAAAAATTAAACACAGTAAAGCCAGACCTTGTCAGCAATGAGTTGATTGCTTTAAATAAGGGAGATTTCCTGAATGCTTAAATTGAAACTTCTACTATGATTAAAGCAAAGAGAAGTACTAGGATGCTTCCTAACTATTTAGTTCCTAAAATTCCTGTGAGGTCTGGAGATGACAAATTCAATTCTGATGTGCTGCGTTTTACACTCTGCAGGCTGTAGTAAAAGGTAAAACTAATCAAGCTTGGGTTTCCCATGGGCCGTGCTTTAAGATGTTTTCTTATTTAAAGTCATGGAAATATGTTAAAACCCACATAGACTGGGTGAAGTTTACACAAGGCAAAATGTATTCGACCACGCTTTTGCACAGTGTGCATATTTTGAATTTTCATTATTTTTTGTTTGTTTAATCCTTCATCCCATTTAAAACTGTATTCCAACCACATCTGCAGACTGATGATGGGGAACAGTTCATAACTCTCAAAATGTTGCTTAAGACTGTTTAGAACAGAAAATACCTTGGTAGTGAATTGAAATTCTTCTGTAAGATCTTAAATGCAGGAGGAGAGAGAATAGGCACCTACTCAACAGTAAACTTTTAATTACAGGGGATGAAATATTCATGCTATTGGTTTTTTTTTTTTTTAAGGAAAATCAGAATTTTATCCCCAAACCTATATTTTATGGGAAAGTTTAAGTTCACCTACACTTATCCTTCCTCACTGTTTCAAGCTCCATGAAATGAATAGTTAGATGGAATGTGCCTAATTAAACATCATATGCATACACTCAATAGTTTACGTAGCAGGGAAAATGATGGAAATTGGCCTTCTCAGAAGTTCTGACTCCATCAAAAGTTACTCTGAATGTGTTCCTCAAACACATATTTTTGAAATGAACATTTTTAAATTTCCTGAATGAAAATGATGTTTCCCATTGTGAATAAATTAAGCATTATTTCTTTTTCAACCACATATTTCACCATCAAGATGATCTCATGAAGATTTCTATACTCCACCAGAAGAAATACTAATCTTTAAATCTTCTCTGTCTCAGAAGTTTTAAAGCTGGTTTGAATTGCTATATTGTTTACATTTCCAAAGTTCAGCACTTTTCATTATGGTTATTCATTGTGGAGATATTATTTTCGGTTCATAATTAAAAACTCCACAAGCAACTTCTCTGATATGATTTCCAAGTTTAAGCTGGAAAGAAAGAAAGGAGGAACATATTTTGTAAATTTATTCTATCATAAGTTCTGTAGTGGTCCTTTACCAAATGAATGACAGCTGGATGATGAATATTATTTAACTGCCTGTGTCATCATTTTGCATTCTGCTTGAAAGCCTAAAGTATGCTCTTAACAAATAAAAAATACAGACATAGAAAATTCACAGTTAGATAGTCTTTCAGACTCTATTTCATTACACATTTGGCTTTGGTAGTGCCAGAGGAACTCCTGCTGCTATCAGCAGATACCTATAGGGAAACTAAAGGAGTATTTTGAAGACAAAAAATGCTGTCTTTTCTAAATGCAATGGTTTGGACACAGGAATACAGATGCAATTGCTATCCAGGTTTATATTTTCTTATTCTGTCCAGCTTTCACTGAGTGATGTTGCCATTGCTGAGAAACTGTGTCACTTTATTATTGCAGCCTACATGTCGGTTTTAAATAACATTTTCCATAAACAGGATTGTTTTGATTAGTATACCCTACAGAACACCTGTTGACAAGTGGGCTTCGGAATCCCTTTAAATTACACTCCAATTAGTCCATATGGTAATTGACAGTGGGGTGCTGCTTTGAGCTCCTCCCTCACGGGTCTGCCCCATACAGCCAAGTGCAGAAGCCGAGATCACACACTGACTTGACAGTCTTTATGTACTGCTGCATTTAGGATTCGGGTTGTTTTCAGGCTTAATCCCACATAATCAGATTGTGCCCCTGTGGAAGCAAATGGTGAAATCCCCTTCTCTCCAAAACAAACAGATACACATGGTTAATGAGGGAGCAAGCGGATTTAAGCCTTCTTCATGTGAGCTCTGCTTGGCCACATGGAAATGTAATTTTTCTTAACCTGCTAAAGACAGCTATCAGTATCTATGATGAAATGCAAACTGGTGTTGAAGGAGCAGCTGACAGAGGAAGGCTTAAAGCCTGCCATGGTCCCTGGCCTGGACATGATGGTGAGAAGACACCAGGAATGTGGCTGGCTCGAAATCCCCTTGTGCCTTTCTGCATGTGGTCAGGGCATTTAGAGGTAAGACCCAGCAGACCTGTTTATCTGACAATATCATGAACATCAATGGGGGTCTGTATGATGAAGGTGTCTCTGCCCTGGCCATGCACACCTAAGCTATCTGTGTTGCCAGCAGCAGCAAGCTGGGCTTGTTGGGGGTGGCCCCAGCCATTGCTGCCCACTGCCGGACCATACTGAAATGCCCGTGGGCATCAGCACGCTAGGAAAACCTGGGATGGCCCTATGGACCCATTGCTCTGAGGCTGTACCTTCCACGCTACACAGGGCAAGGGAGGAAGCAGGAGCTGCAGTTGCAGACAATTATCGTCTCCACTCAGACTAAACAAAGTGTGATGGCCACAGCCCGGCTGATCCCGGAGGTGGGTAGCCCTGGACAGTGGGACCGGGAGGGAGACTCACACCTACGGCCCGGGCTGCTTGCTCAGGCAGGTGTTTAGCATGGCCAAGCGTGTGAAACCGGCAAGTCTTAGGTAATTGTGAGTAACAAGGAAAGTCAAGGAAAGGGGGAAGAGCAAATTTAGATTTGTAAAGGCATAAAAGTCGCTCTCCATTGTGCGGCATTATTTTAGTCCTACCTCAGAGGCAAGTCTGACTCCACCTGCATGGATTTCAGGCACTAATTTTGGGGAGAAGAAAGGGGATTCTGTGCTCTTTGAAACCCCCGTATGCTGGTCAGACAGGAAGCTGGAGCTTCTGTCAGTCAACAGCACATGCAAAATTTATCAACTATATTACTTGACAGAGGTTACTCTGTCATTACTAGCTAACAGGGCTCTGCCAGAGAATTTTTTTTATGGAAACATGTGCTGTCAAAGGCAAAGTGTCCATTGATTGATTGCCACAGCTGACCTAAACATACAGTGATCACTGTGTAATAACCCCTTTATCATATATAAACCACCAAATGCTATGTTCAATAACACTAATGGTCTCACTGAAAGCCCTGAAGCCATGTGAATTCAAAGCAAGAGGGAAAAATGCCATTCTTTCTTAACCACCGCAGTGTGCAGCAAGGCTGCTGCCTGGGATGGAGATGTGGGACTGTGGAATGGGAGCATCGAGCCCTGCTGCCTGCAGCAATCTCAAGGGAAAACACTGTCCAGCCCATGGGCTGAGCTTTCCAAAGCAAAAAATATGCATATGCACTGCTCAGTTCTGTATTTTCTACTAAACAGCATGCTATGGTTATTACAGAAATACTGTGCAACAGTCATGTCCAGTAGATCCTAAGCCTGAAAACTGCCTGAACTTTCTCAGAAAATGGTAGGCTCTCCCTTGAAGGATTTATCTGGCAGTTAAAGTTCCTTTAAAAAGAACAGAAAGAAAGTAGCATTTACAAAAGGGGAAGGAGAAAGCTCTCCTAAGCTACAGGCCAAGCCTTTAGATCTCTATCAGTCATCTAAATGCATTATTATAATTTCCTTTGGAGATAGAAATATAGGTAGAGAAAACAAGGCATGAACGTTACTTTTGTTGTGGTTTTCTTAGAGAAGACAAAAAGGGGGACATTTTCTTTCCCCCCGTGAATGAGGGAGGGAAAGAAAATTGAATATAATGTTTGCATTGCAGGGCATTAAAATACTAAGAGTTTGAGAAATACAAGGTTTGAGAAGGAGGAAGCACTATTATCTGAAACTTGGAAAAGTCCAAAAACAACTCAGATACCATTATGATAAAAGTGACCAAAGACTGAATTTTAATCTGCTATTGTTCTCAAAAAAAAAAAGATGAAAAAACCCCATTTTCTTCAGATGTTAATACAAATTCTTCTGTCAATTGTGTCGCAGCTGTTAAAACCTTCTGCCTAGCTGTAAATGCAGCAGCTATTTAGACAGATATGAGTGGTAACTTCAATAGCCAGGACCCAAGCCCTTGTCCCCCTGAGGTCAATGACATAGCTTACTATAATAAACACACAGCATCAGGCTAAGAGTAATTTCTGGTGGGCAGGTCTAAGGTCTTGTGGGTCTTTCTGTCACGATGTTTCCTGGAAGACTATGATAGGACTGCAGCTGAGGATGGACAGAAAGATCTTACCAGAGGAAGGAGCCTAAAGGAGCCCTGCAAACAATTTCCAGCAGAAACTACTTGGCGTTGGGGTTAGGCTTATGTGTAGAATAGCTTCCCCCCCCTCCCCCCCCCCCCCCTTTTTTTTTTTTCCCCCCCTTGTTTCAGCAGCCAAGCCAAAACATTGCTTTGTTTCTGGTCAAGCAAAGTATTCGTGCAACCTGAAACAAATTGTTCTAGCCCCTCTCAATACATGCACAGGGTTAGATCACCCTCACCATATTACAAATCATTTTTTGGACATCAAGTGTAAAAACTAACAACAGTCCTATGTTATTAATAAGTACTTTATAATAACCAAAAAACTCAGCAGAAAAAAACTGGGACAGATGCCCTACTGCTGCTGCACCTGTTGTCCTCTTGGCTGTTTAAGGGAAGTGCAGAGTAAGTGCTGCTGCGAACAGAGCTATGGAGGGGGAGCAGAGTGCTCTCTAGGGATACCCCAGAGAGGTAACCTCTTGGAGGCTGAAATGGATGGGGTGCTTTGCTTCAGGGGCAACTTACATCCTTACAGCACTAGCAGGGAGCAGCCCAGGTCTGCAGGCGAGCCCTTGGGGGAATGCTCTGTTTGGGTGGGAGTCACAGGCCGCAATCAGGGTGTCCAGAAGAGCTAAGCCAAGCTTTCCAGCAGGGACAAACCTGCAGAAATGTCACTACTGTAAATGTGGTTTAACATCACCTGGGCAAAATCTCCAGTGAACTGGAAAGAATTTACTGCTTCTGGTGGAAACCATGTGTAAATAGATTTCCATGAAAGCAGTTTCCTAGAGTTTCAAATTGAAAACAAAATTTAGTCAGTGGCTTCAAGACTTGTTTCGGAGTATGAGATCCATTTGAACCTGAAATGAAATGTAGTTGTTGGAGACCCAGGCATAATTTTCCTGAACACTCCCTAGTGAGTCCATACTCACTCAAGCCCATCTTGTTCTGCTACTTAGTACCAAGCGGAGACATCACCCACCTAACCCGGCTCTGTGTGTAACTTCTCTGCCGGTTGCTGTTGGTAGTCATAAAAGATGGATTTAAATATCTAGAGTTTCTTCTAAAAACCTTCACTATCTAGATCCATTCACCCATGGAAAAAACTGAATCTTACCTGAGTCTCTTGCCATCAAAAGGCAATCCCTCCTCTCTCACATGAAGAGTCAAAGCATAAAACAACAAAATACTTTTTTAGGGGGTACAATGACAATTCATCAGTAACTTGATATATAGATGCTCGTAGTACAAGTAGTAAGTCAGTCACTCATAGCACAGTGATTTCAACTGTAATGAAGCACAATCACTAATGCAATGACATTAACTTATAATATTCATATGTGGAAATGCTTCAGTGGGACCTGGATAGAAGGCCACTGTGCCTGGGGAAAAATTTGAAACACTGGAGGACATTCTTTCTTCCTTATGACAGCAAGAAAATTAAGGTCCTCTTGGTCAGATCTGTGGGATTTTTCATGTGCTTCGCATCTCCCATATCCTGTTTTCAGTAAGCACCACATATGCTTGTCCATTTTCATTCAGCAGTTCTTTACAGGACATTTTCTCCTACAGCCTTAAAAGAAGAGCTCAAGTTGCAATCAGCTTCAGAGTCCCCCTTCTCAAAATAGCCAGACATTTCTTCCTGCTGCAAGTGTCTTACAGTACCTGGAAGGGAGGACAATGGAGTGGCCTATGATAACCAGCTCCCACCTGTCACCTTTCTTAAAAATAGCTGTTGAATCAGCCTTTTTCGTGGTTTCCCACTGGTGCTCAGTAACATTGTAAATAAACAGTGAGTGATTCTGATGACGCATTGCAAATTCCTGCAATGTCCATGGAGGATCCCATCCATCCAGTTGTAGTGACTGATGATCTCCTGTTCCAGTTTATTGCATGCCAACTCAACTTTTATATTCAAGCAACAGATTCTTAAGAGTGTCCTACACTAGTCCTACATTCATGCATAGTCCTAGTCCCTTCGCAGTGGTGATATCTACAGATGTATGGGAGACTCCTGACATGGGTATTTGCCCAGAGCTTCACTGAGGAGCACATGAATATCTCAAAGCACGACTTTGAGATATGATGAGCTATGGAGATGTATTAAGAGACTCAACCTGTCATTTCCTTCCTCTCTCCTGCCCCTGTTTGTGAGAATGTACTTTGCAAGAGATTCAGTCTTTTGTGATTAGCTTCTTACCACCAGAAAAAGATACAATGAAGACTTTTCCATATGGCTTTTGCCATTGGGACCTTCACTGCATTCAGGGACATCTCAAGCCCAGTTGTGTCAAACTCTGACTGGAGGAGTTATAAACAAGGCATAAGCAATCTTCCAGGTGTGGGGAGAGAGCCGCAGATCCCCAGTGGGAAAGGATGTATGACACACACTTGAAGAAGAGTCAACTTGCCTGGGTCAGTGAGCAGCTGAGGGAAACAAAATTATGAAGGAGGCCTACATTTGGAAGCAGAATGGTGTTTCAGGATCCCAAGTGCTGTACATCAACATCATTACTGTAAAGCAAAAGGCAGAAGGGAAGCCATGGAGAGCTAAGAAACAGATGAAAATCTGGCTCACAGAGATACCTGGTTCTGCTGCAGGTATTATAGTCAATTTGCACATCTTCTCTCTGAAGAGAGCTTTCTAAAAACATCTCTTTGAGAGGTGGGCTTGCCAAAAATAACATTTTATCAGCAGCACAGCTTGTCAAAACCAGCATTTTAGCTAGGGCAAGCACTCAGTGTGCAAATAATGTTTTTCCAGGAGCAGAGCTTCCCATATTGGAAGGTAGAAGCTGTTAGCACACTACTTGCACTAAATCCATCCCTTTCCCTTTCTTTTTGACAAAATGTTATTTTCATCCATCTCCTCCCCCTAATAAAACATTATTTTTGGAAAGTTTCTGCCCTTCATGAAACCCTATTTTCCTCAAGCAAAACTCCTGATAAAATTCCACTTTCAGCAAGCCTTTCTCCTTAAATTGCAGTGGTCCTCACTCCTGATAAAAAGGCATTTTCTGTTAAGTCTCCACTTCTGATAAAATGTTACTTTTTCCAAACTTCTGCTCCTGATAAAACATTCATTTTGCCAAGATTGGCTCCTGAGAAAATGTTATGCTTGGCAAGGACTGTTCCTGATAAAACATTTATTTTTGCCAAACCTCTACTTCTATTGATGTTTTCCCCCTCAAAATTATTATTATTTCCCCTAAAGCCTCCTTAATGTAAGATATTGAATATGACACAACAGTGGGTGATGGGGTATCACTTGCCAACCAGTCTTTTATCTACAGCCATGATCATTAATGGTGAACCCCCCTGAAACTCTGACATTGAATGCCTCTTGCACAGTGTGGGTCTTCTGGAAGCCTTGGAAGGAACAATGAAAAAGATATTTGCACCTTTGTGCTGAAAATGGGCTTAGTTATCGTATTAGCTCCTCATATAAGGCAAACCTGTTCTTATTTAAAAGTGAATAAAATCAGACCCACCAACAGGTTAAAGGCAAAACACTTATGGGGATGTTCAGGATTTTCCAGTTCTCTAATATTTAATGTTTCAGTGAGGTTAAATGAGGTTCTAGGCAGGAGATCCCAGCTTGTTCACAGCAAAACATTAGACTGCCAGTAGTTCTATGTCTATTCTGTCTCATTCTGCCCAAATTCACATTGGTGACTGCCATAGTGCACCACATATTTCTTAAAAAAGGCTTCCTCCATAAGCATGTGCAAAAACCTGTTCCTGTGGTTGTGAGGTGCTGTAGGAAAGGGTCACAATGCAGAGGGCCCAGGTGTTGCATTGGAACAAGACAAGAGAACTTGGGTGACATATTCTGGAGCACTCTCCCCCTTTGTATTATCACATGTCCCACTGTCTGGCAATGTTCACCCTGAATCCAAGGCACCTTTCCTACTTCTGTGTCAAGTCTCATTCAAGAGCTAGTAATGAACTGCCTGATGTTTTTCACATGTTTGTACAAAGTGCAGCTGATCACTTACATGTGTGGTTAGGGAGCTGTGACACACAATGTGTGAGGAAAGGGTGAGGATATAAGTCTGTCTAGCTTGGAGGAGCCTCAGGTCTTTAAATGCTGCCTGCAGCTACCTAAAGGGTATTATACAGAGGATGGCTCAAAACTTTTTTCAGAAGACCACCTCTGCAAGGTCAAGAGGCAACAGGCACGAGTTGCAGCAAGATATATTCTACTTAGATGAAAGGAAGAATAAATATCACCATGAGAGTGGCCAGGCACTGGGACAGGTGCCCAGAGAGGCTGTGGAGTCTCTGTTCTTGGAAATATTCAGAATAGAGCTGGACACAGCCCTGAGCAATCCAACTTTGAAGACAGCCCAGCTTTTAGGAGGTTAGACCAGATGAGCAGAGGTCCCTTCCAACCTGATTATATGATTTTCAGTATATAGAAATTTACACAATGAAGCTGGACCCCAGACAACAGAGAGCATTTTCTTCATAGTGAATAAAAAATTTACCTTGAGCTGAGTTGAATATTAGACTGTAGTTGGTATGTTCTGTTTACTTTTACCAGTTAACATCTAATCTGAGTTATGCCTTCAATGTATTAGCCTTTTGATGGTTAGGTGGAAGACAGCAGATAATTCATGGGAAGACACATTAAAATTAGTAATCTTGATTAAATATCTAATTTATGAAGCTTCATAGACAGGTATGGGAGTCAGAGATCTCAAATCTCAATGCAATCTCAAAGAAAACGTAGCAACCTGAAGACAGCCTTGCATGGAGACTGTGGAAATAAGTGAGCAGAGGTAGGCAAAATGGAGGTAGCACACTTTCCAGAAGCAAAGCACATTTGGACCAGTTTAAGCCAGTTGAGAAACTTCATTTCAGAAAGTGCCCACTGGATCTGATCTGAAGTTTTGGTAGTAGTACCGGTTGCTCTCTCTGACCTCTGTACCTCTGTTTCTAAGCAAATGAACTGTTCTGATGAGGTTTTTGTTTGTTTGTTTGTTTTGTTCTTTTGGCTTGCAATATATTTCAATCACCTTAGTACCTGTTCTGTGATAGATGATTTGGGGCAAGGCTGGCAAGTCACAAGCATTGCGTTTCCTTTCTGTTCCATCCTTGCAGTTTCTGTTCCCAGGTTTAGGGGAATCCAAGACCTAGAGCCAGTGCTGTGCGACTGTGTGACAATCTTTCCACCACACAGCTTAATTTAGGCACTAATAAGGCAAGACTCCAGCTGGGAGTGTCGTCTGCAATGCTGAGCACCTGACAGCACATCTTTCACAGACAGCAGAGCAGCAAGGAGCATGCTGGGTCCCAAGAGTGCGTTTGCGTTGTAACCCTTTGCCTCTGAAAGGCCCAGTGCATATTCTGGACAACAACAAAAGGTGAGGAGTAGCATATGAGCAAGCACCCATGGAGTGGCCTTGAACTTGTCTCAGTTTACCAGACACTGGGCTCAGTAACCAACTAGCCCCAGTAGTAATGGGTAATGTAACAAAGATAGCACTGGCTCAATATATTTCACTGCCCCTTTGCTCACCATAGTGAGAAGGAGCCCTTTGTCCTTATAGTCTAGCAAAAGTTAGTAACATTGCTTTACATTTTTAAATAAAAAGTTGAAATCAAAGGCATGTCTTACTACCAAGAAGCTGAAGTATTTAATGAGCTCTCTCTTGCTTTCTTGCTCTCTGATTTTAACAAAGTGACAGTGGACAAGATGTAGTGACATGCAAATCCTTAATTCATTAGGTTGTAAAACATGACAGCACTACCTTGAGTCCATAAAAGAGACTGGAAAATCAGTGTTGATCCTTTCCCTCTCTCCACACCTCAGCAGATGCAGGTGTTGTTCTAAAAAGAGGGTAAAACCCTGTGTTTTTTTAGAACTAGTCCAGGGTACAACATTAATCTCTCACTTCAGATTAGCAAATGTAATGATCCTTGTCTGGTTTCATTTGTGTTATCTTTTCATCCCAGAATGGAAGAGTTTTCTTGCCAAGAGAAGAAAAAAAGCTAAAATGTTTTCCAAGTTATGTCATAATAATAAACTTTAGATCCACTACAGCAGAAGTTGCATGAGAGAAATGTTAACAAGTTAGTAATAATGATGAACAGAACTATGATCTAACAGCCCCTAAACTGCAATGAATTTTCTGAAGGAATAATAAGAACAAGATTCAAACACAGCTGCTGGTTTGGGATGCCACATACTGCGATGTTGAACTTTGGGTACCAAGGTAATGCTCTGAAGATGCCCCAAACCAATGGCCCCTTCTGAAAATGTGTGCCATATATGTTACTACACTGTTAAGTTAAAGTCTATTGACCTCAGAGTAAGTTTCCCCTTGCATCTTACTCATGTTAGGCTTTTAGGGGAGTCATTTTATTCATATTAGGCTTTTGTAAATCTTTTTTGATTTTCTTCTTTAGGACCCAGCCTCTGGACAGGAAGCATCCCTACTATGTTCTTGTAATATTTCCATAAGGTAAAGTGTTTAAGGGAATATTTCAGATTCCTCAAATTTACATTTTATTGTCAGCTTCCACACTTCTACACACACACACACACACACACACAAAAAAAAAGTTCAAGTATAACATAGTTTCTTTGGCTCTTCAGAATTTGTTCCCCAAACATGAGACACGTAAATCAATACAACATGCTTTACTGTATCTACACAAAGTATCTTCTTATACTCTAATAAAGCTCAGTAATGTAAAAAGTGCAAAGCCATTGACAATCTATTCTGCTGACTCTCTCCAATACTCTTGACCTTGCCATTTTCTGGATTCAACCTTGGGACCCTACAGAGGTTTCTACCTCACTGTCAGCAGGAATTAGAGTTTCCCTGAAATCTCTTTATGACTCATGTTCTTGATCTATTTTAAGAAAGCCACCCCATTTCCAAAATTCAGTCACTTCTGACATCCCCTGCCGTGTTCACCTGCCACTCCTGGCTGCTCTTCAGCAGCTAATTTGCACATCACATAAGCATTTAAAAATTTGCTGTTAAACTAGGAATAAAATATCCGTACTAGCCATAGTTGATGACCTTTCTGTTAATGACATAAGCAGATTAAGAGGTACTCTTTTAAAGACAGGAAAAAAAACAAAAACAAAAACAAAACCTAAACACCAAAAGGCAATCTACTGCATTTGCTTGTAGAAGCCATGCATCAGGCCCTGACTCACTTGCTATTCTAAATGGCTGAAATCACAATTATGTTATGCTTAAAATATTAGCGCCATAAATAAAGCCATTAATGCTTATGTGGTTTTCTAGGAAAGCTTTACTAAGAAATTTCATTTTTCTATCAATCCCTGTAGTAGACACAAGTCTAGAGGCATCCAATCCCTGTCTAGACGCTCTCCCCTTAATATCATACACATAAAATCTGTCCATATTGTATTTCTCTACAATAATGTAACTAGTCTCCAAACAACATTGCACTACTAGTAAGAAGATATGAAATGTCTAGCTCTACACCTCAGGTCAAATCTTTTCAATTTGGCAGAAAGATAAATAAAAAGAAGTTAATGTTAAAACCAACTAGCTTGGTTTAAGAAAGTAAGAGAGAATGAGAACCTATTTGTTTTCTCCAGTAAATAACCCTAGAAAAGGAGTAATGTTGGACGTGTTTTTGAGCTGTTAGGGCACAATATGAGTGCAATGCATGGGCTGTGTCTTCTCTGCCCGATGAAACCAGTTGTTAAGTTATTTCTCATGCTGGGAGGAAATGAAACATTGACAAAGAAGAACAACTCCCTGCCACCTCTCCTACACTTTTAGTGAAGGGATCAGGTAAAAATAATTTGAACAGATATAGATGTACTGGTGCTGTTTAAGAAATGAAAATTGTTAAGTTTGCCAAAAAGAAGTATTTCTTTCCTTCCTTTGAAAATCTAGGGGAAAAGGCTTTGTCCCTGGACATGCAAGTGATGAGCAGAAGGCAACCGAAATGGTGAAGCATGAACATCAGTACAGACACTTGAGGCTCTGTCCACTCAGCCATAGCCCCTGACTCAGGTCACCTTGCTGTCAGGTTGACCTGGTTGCCTCCATGCCCTCAGGTCAGCCTGGCTCCAAGCTTCCCAGAACATGAATTTCCATGACTTACAAGCTCTGGGTTTAGGAAAGACTTATGATCATATGGGTCGACAGCACTGTATTTTGACTGTTCCCTGCAACTGCTAATTGCTGTGAAATCTGAAGCATTGGAAAAGGCTCCCAGAACATGGGACAGCTGCTTGAAGCAAACGCATTTTAACAAAGTAAAAAAATACATCCTCAACCAAAGTGAGTATTAGGTTGCTTTAGGAAATTATGAGTTTCATTTCTTAATGCTTCTTATATTTTGCAGTGTACCATATGGAGGTTGAAACCATTTTATTTTTAGTTGGTGGTAACCATCAAAACAAGTTCTAGACTAGAGAATAAGATGGCAAGGTGCACTGTCAGAGAGGAAAAATGTCCTAGGACTGCAATAGTATCTTTTTATTGCAACAGAACTATGGCTGGGAAAAGATAGCCACAATAGTGCTGCTGGCAAGATCCCAGCTATACTCCTTTTTGAAGCTTTATCTCACTTACTAATCTCATAGGAAAAGCTACAGAGACTGGTCTGTAGAGTAGCAAATGAGATAGCAACACATGCCATAAGGATTCCTGTGGTAAAACACAAAGCAGGAAAATCCACTGTTGCCTTGAAGCTGTAACTTGTGTTCAGTAGACGTGCTGTCAAATAATTAATTTGAGAACTAGGTCTGATAAAAACCACCAGTAAGTTACAGCAATAACACACATGGGTAGCCAAAAGCTCTGGTTATCCTAAAGAAATAGAAATCATGGGGACCTTGCTCGTACTAGAAGTGCTGAGTAAATCCCCTCATAGAAGGAAGCCATTCAGATGGGATTGACTGGAACATCTATTAGTAAACATTAATAAAACCTTGCACTAACTGATGTCAGCACTGAAATATTCACACACAGCACAGGAGAACTGTGAGTAGATCCAGAAAAAGGATGGGATAAGAGAGGAAAGAGTCTCTTCTGAGTAGCATGGTGCTGGCAGGTGGGCCAACATGGTCAGAGATAAGTGATTCCCTTTCTTGACATTTTCTCTCATTACGCTGAGGCTCTGTCTCAAAGTAAATCTGGAGATGCTGAAAAAAAAAACCTTTCTTATTATTTCTTTTTCTTTTTTCCCCTTCCTTCCTTTGGAAGTCCTGTCACCTGTGTTAATTTTTGTTGAGATTACTGTTGCATGTGTTATTCATGGTGGTTTGTCTGCACCTTCTCATTCTGCCACTCATCTGAACATTTTAAACCAGCCTTGTTTACCAACAAACCTCCCTGGGCAATATGAAGAAGGTGTTTGCAGCTTTCAAGAAGTCCTTTATTCATGTTGCACCTGCAACAGTCACAAAAGAAAATAATGAGCAATTTGTTCACATGATTTTCTACAAAAATGAAGTCCATGAGTGTGCTTCTTAGGAGAGCAGTCTTTTCTAACAGCTTTAATTGCACAGCATAAAGATTTTACTGCAAAGAAAAAGGGACCCTCAGAAGATTGTTTGTTCACCATGGAGTATTCAAGTTCTTCTGAAGACCACATATAACTTACTAAACAACTTAGCAATATTTTATTATTTTCTTTTCAGAAATGTAAAAAAATACTTTAAAGTACATATATGGACTGACCATAGATTTACTGCCACTGACTTTTTGTAAGTCAGCTGCAATGAAGCTGCTCAGGTACATAAATGAGTCCAGCTGGTACATTTACTGGCAGCTTTATAAGAACACCTCCAGAGCTGCTGAATGCTTGTGAAAGGTAGGGTATCAAACAAACTGGACTGGACATGTGGGCCAGTTGATGGACAAGGCACTATAAACCTATCCATAACTAGTGCAGCTGTGACTATAAAACTTTTCAGAAAACCCCCCAAAAATCAGACACACAAACATTTAATGAATTTCAAATGAAAAACCTGGAATGCTTAGAGGGACCATGTAACGATTCGGGGGAGTCACACTCAAAACAAGAAGTGAGGTTTAGTAGTCAATATATTTTGTTGCTTCCTTTAATCAGCCTCAATTAAAATTTCCCAACAACAATTAACTTACTTTCTTTTTTTAAAATCACATTTCAGAGAGCAGCCTGGTATTAATATCCAACAAAACAAGGGGACCTCTTTAATATTGCTGCTAAGATTGTGGTAGCATTGTGGTACAAAGGCAAGCTTTGCGTATTTGTGGTAAACAGAGAAAGCAAAGCTGTTTGCCTCATGTGTAATAAAAGCCTATCTAAAATTTATTCTTCCTCTAGCAGTGAAGTGCCCACATCTGGCCACTGCAGTGCCCCTCAATGAAAGTTTATGTCCTCAGAATCAATTGTTTCACTTATTCACTTATTTTTTTTAGCAAGTGCCAGCACTTGGCAGTCATATCCTGAAACCTGATTGCAATATGTTATTATCTGAGTGTTTTCCTTTTCATGAACAGGTAAATGGGAACTCATTCATTTATAGACATAATGAGATATTTGTTGATGCACGTTGTTAATGTACAGTAATAGTATCTCTTCAGGTTCTGAAAGAACTAAGTAAACTTAATAACCTGGTCTAAGACATATCTGACCACAGCTCTCAGGTTGGCTCAAATATGATGAATGGGAAATATCTTCTATCAAAAGTCAAGAGAAGACATTTCAGCATAGTAGCAATGGACAAAGTAGGACTTTGTAGCAGTGTGTGCACGCAAAGTTTGTTTCTAGCACAGTTCTTGGACAATGGCTCTGAAGAATACCTCAGCTATTGCAACCTGCACAGATATCCCTGCTTAGCTTTACACATTTTCTTTAGGATGGACAATGCTCCCACCTTCTTTGGATCCATGGTGTACTAAATATCCCACCCCAGCCAAGCCACTGCTTGGGCTGCAACGGCAGCTCAGAGACCATCATGTCCTTGATCATGAGATTCAGTCCTCTGTACACAATCTACCTGAGCCCTAAAAATCACTGATTGTGCCACTAGATATGTGTTATGTTTAGAGCTCTTTGGAAAATTGCCAGAGCCTTTGTTTCTGAGCAACTCATGACCTAAGTCTCCACAAAATTTGGAAGTTCCTTTCACAATTCCTGAGGCAATAACACTGAGACAAATGAAGTTACTGTGGGGGCTGTCATTAAGATCACAGAATCACAGAATGTTAGGGATTGGAAGGTACCTCAAAAGATCATCTAGTCCAATGCACCTACCAAAGCAGGATCACCTACAATACAGCACTAATTGATCCCACCCTGCAGCTTCTCATCTACTCAAACCTGACCTGCAGGGTTTCTGCTGTAACAAGGAGGTACTAAGAAAATACACAAACTTCATAAACAACATTTTCTATCTATCTAGCCTTTTTTACTCATAACTTTCTTCTACTCCTGGCAATCAGGAGTGTCTATTTTTGTTCTTCTCCTATCCTTGTTGTACTAGATCATCAGCAGGACAAAGCAATGCAACACAGAGAACTATGTTGATTGATGCTGGTTGTGGGGCTGGCCCCAAAGTGTACAAATATGAAGAGATTTGACTCAATAATAAATTCTACTGGTAAGATCCTTTCCTTTCCTTGGGGTTCTGTACTCATGCAAAATGAAGGGAAAAAAGTGCATTGCTTACCTCAAATTGCAGGCCAAATTGGAAATATTGATTTCCTGGTGCTGAAGCATAAATTGTGGAGAAAGAACAGTTTAGCACACGCTTGAAAAGGTTATCTCCACAGAACCCCTGCTCAGACACTGTCAAAGTCAAGCCATGCTAGTTAACTCCCTTTAGAATTTTGAGTTTGCATTACATTTTCTTCTGCTCCATGGTCTGATAGACCATCTCAAAGTCCCACACTGTATTAATAGTGATAATCCTTCCTTCTTTGGCTGAAGTCTACAACAGCAGAAACAGAGCTAATCTCTTATATCACATAGTCCCTGTCTAACTCAGCCTCAACACAGACAACCATTTATTTGGTCTGAAAACGAGGAGTCAAGAACTGTGACTGATCTTGAACACATTAGATGCTTATTGGGAACTGCAGATGATCTGGACAGTTTTAAAAGTTGTGTATAAAATAGATAATGTGACCTCAGATGTGTTGGCATAATGAGCTGCTTATTTACCCTGGTAACTTATCAACTTCCAAATATCTACTTTTTCTTCCGATTATTTCTTCCAGCAATAGTTTTGCCTCCTCCTGTAAAACTTTGGTTCACACAGCTGATGTTGAAACTAGCCACCCCCTGATACAATAGCCTTCTGTCTACTGGACAAGTGGTGACTTGGTCAGGATAAACTATTTGATTTTTTTTGTCAACTTGTGTCTTAAAATGTTCTAATGTAATTACAAAGCACTCTGAAATTAGCATATAATCCTTCTGCTCCCCTGTCCCCGCTTCCTGCTGTCTTCTCACAGCCTTAAGATTGCTAACATGAAACACTGCTGTTCAGGTTGACATCAACTGTAATAAAAGTAGTACTATTATTTTGGAAGATATCTACTCCTTCCATCAGTATCTTTGTTAATGTTTGCTCTCTAGGTATGATGGCCTCAAGAAGAATTTACCCCCTACAGTTTGCTGTCGCTATATTTAATTGTGGGTCCAGAAAGGCCTTCAGTCTGCACTCATGCTGGTAGCTCACTTCTGTAGAGATGCAGGGGTACAATGAAGATACTATGCTGTGAGCAATGAGAATTGCAGTATGAAGGAGAACTAACATTGCACAGAAATGGTTCCCTGGTTAATGATGTTTCAGTCGCTGCGTTGACCATGTAGTGTTGAGGACCAAGGTCAAACTTCAAAGCAGTCTGATTACATACTGTGAAGCCTGCTAGGACTTTCACCAGGCTCTGAGTCTTACACCATTTCTGTGAAGCTACCTACTTGAAGATCTTATTCCCTGTCCCTTCAGACACTGGATGAGAAAGACCAGTGAACACAAGCCAGTTACTTCACAACAAACGAATTAGCCCCTCATAGATACTATTTAAAAAAACCCCTCAACTTCTATGTCCATTATTTTTACTAGAATACACCCATGGCTCATCGATAAAAGGTTTTTATTCAGGTGTAGTTTTACAGCTCACTGGGCTGGCCATACTCAGACACCAGTCCAAGAATCTGTCTTGAGATGTCTTTCCAAGTTATAACCTGGTTGAAGGTGTTCTGCAAACACTAAAAAGTTAGATGCACAGTCTATTCATGGTGCCCTGTAACAACAGCAACTTGCTTAAGACTGTCATTGATTTTGTTGAGGCTGTAAATATCTCAGCAAAATGACATTTCAAGCCACACTATTATAATGTCATTTACTAATCCACCAGTGTACTTTTCTAACTCTGTGATTTATGTCAAGACTGTGTCAATCAAGGATTGTAAATGCATAAATCTAATTGTTTTTGTGATTTTCTTTTGTAGATTGCACTGCATACTAGCTGCAATAACACACTCCAGGCTATGCATTTCCAGAGGATTACTGAACTTATTACTCTTCTTGGGTGGTTAAAGTCAGTCAGACAGCCAAATACCTTTATAACACTACACATAGAGGGCCATATTTTTATGGTATAGTATATGAAAGAGATAATTTCAATGGATAACGGCCTCCCACCACTTCATAAATGCTCAGGCAAAGCCAAGACTTTATTGTAAAAGGAAATTGATCTCAAGACAATGTCTATTGCAGTTGCTGAAGATCACAGCTATTTTATTACAATAGTTGCAGACTACTATACTGCAGATGAAGGGGAGTTAGTTATTGTGGGCTTGAACCTTCAGAAAGAAGCCTGGAAGACAGCTTGTGCAAGTGAAAAAAAAAAATGCTTAGCATGGGCAGGAAGACAAAGGACACTGGTTCTTTGTTAATGAATTCCTGCCATGGGGCTACAGTGCTACTCTTGTGAAGGAGGAAGGGCTAAGAGAGCATTCAGTTGAGCGGGCTAGGCAGTATGGAGATAATGGATAAAGTCTGGGATCTGGTGGAACAATGAGAGTTTTCCCCTTGGATCTTCACCTATGTCCTTTGCTAGGTTCAACTCCTGCAGATGCCTTTTCATGCTGTTTCTCAAGAGATAATGACTGGACAACAGGTAAATTCAAAAGTCTGCTTATGCTTGGTGCATGCACCCTCACCCATGCATGCATATCTGGGTGACACAGCTCAGGTCAAGGCTTTACAGCAGTCCTGCATGTGGGCTGCAGGAGCTGGGCACCATTACTTTTGTTGACATACTGTCTTCAGCTGGGGCTGCCGCGCATGCTATCCAATTTGGGGCCAGTCTGTCTTAGAAATACATATTTGATGACGTCCTGTCACTTGAATAAGAGAAGGGAATATAGGAATTGCTGTACTGGATCTGTAGGGTGGATCTGACCGTGACCCTCACCAGGTGCTCGGCAGATGCTGGCGTACCACGGTTGGCAGATGTGGGATAATCTCCACTCCGCACGCGTTAGGCCTCATCCTGATCTCAGGCTTAAACTCTGAATCAAGAGGTTTAATGGCTGGATGGCTTCCATTGGGCTAGTATTATTTATGTAACCAAATCAGGGTTTGTCTGCACAGCGAGATAAAAGTGGGAAGGCAGCGTGTTTTGGCAGCACTAGATTAGCGTGGGGGCTGCATCCAGGTCAAGAAAGCAGCTTCTTTACACCAAAGGGATTGGATGGCCAAGCCAGACCCTGATCCTGCAAAACAATGTGTTTAAAGCAATCCTACATATTTTCCCCAAGGAACTGGAGAGTACCCATGATATGTCCTCTGAGTTTTAACCCTCCAGCCAGCTCAGACCATGATGCACAGAGAGGAGGGGGCAGGTCCTTCCAGCACCAGGCACCAGGCACCTTCCCGGCCCTGTGCCCCTGCCTCCCTGATGCTGCTGAGGTCAGGGAGGCAGCTGTGCCCCAAAAACCTCCTACCCTCTGCTTCCCTCTTGATCCAGCTTTGGGGAGGGATGGGGACTGTCAGCTCTCCTTGACTCAAAAGCCCATGTCTGGAGTTCAAGGGGTTGCCAGCATTAGTTTTGGAGCAGGTTCAGACTGACCTTGTAATGCATACAGTGATGGGGCTTAGGAGATTGTTTTGCCAGGTTTAGGTGATTAATTATCTTGCTGGGAGAAGTCCAGCAGGTACAGTAATACCAGACAGGTGTTTATTAATATTGCAACCATATTTCCTCCTGGCATTTGATCTTGGCAGTTCCTGACGTTGTCTCCTTAGTGGAGATAATTGTCAGCTGACACCTGATCCATCCTTTGTTTGGCACATGAATTTCTTGTATTTCACTTTCCCCCTCACAGGTGCTAAAACAAAAACAGACAGAGAGAAGCAGGGTTGACAAGGGTGTGCATGCTAGGCAATGTGAAAACTTGGTGAAGCTGCCCTGATTTTCCATGTCAAGGGCAGAGGGACACGGTTGGGGTGGGCATCTGGACCTGCCAGATGCTAGTGGAAACATGGGTGAGGTGATTACAGCCCTTGGAAGTTCCTTTTCAACTGTTTGTTGGAATTGATAGAAGTGTCTTTTTAAGATGATGTCTGCCAAGTCCTATAGAAAGAGAATAATGCTATTAAATAGGGGATGGAGCACGAAGTGTAGTTATTTACACCATGATCTGGTAGAGATTTATCTGTGTGTTTGATTTTACATATGTGATCCAGAGGCTGGGGAGAGATTGATTTTAGAGGACTTTGAATCAGATATATGAAAGTTTCAATAATCAAAATGTGACAGGCATGGAGTTATAAACATATGCCTTCATTATTTCTTTTAATTTTTGCAGAACTGGGTAAAAGCAAAATAAATTCTTATTCTCGTATCTATTTTACCCAAATAAGCCCTTATGCATTTTTTTTTTGTAGTAACTTTTCTCTAGCTATGAAACTGTACTGCTATTAATATGTATTGAAACACAACTCTTTTCAGATTTCCCAAATTGGTTTTTATTTTTGAAACATGCCACACTGTTAAGATATAATTCTTAACATAAGTGCTATATATTAAACATATGGATCAACAAGGAATTTGTCCTTATGTCTTCCTTACTGTCTTACTTGAGGTATTGAGGAATGCTTACAGCCTGTATTTGTTGCTGTAATTAACTGGAATTTGGGGTAAGCCCTTGTGGTGATTAATAATAGAGGTGGTTTTGGCAGTACAAAGGGAAGTATTGGACCAGCAGATTTTTTTCATTGCGACATTCAGTTTTACAAAATTTAAAAGTTGTTTCCAGAAGGATGGAATGGAGGGAGGAGAGGTATGCCTGTGCCTTTAGGGGAAAAACTAATTTTATTCATAATGCAATAGCATAATGAAACTCCATCATGGCTGAAAGTTTGAGATCACCATTCTCTGAAAGGATAAGCAAAGCCCAGGCAGTGTGCATCCTGGGGCACTGCTGAAGACATCTCAGTCCTTTTAGCATCATTTCCAATTTGAAGCCCACCTAGGCTTGGTGAAGCCAAAGGTTTCACTGCGGGATGGTTATTTAGTGTGTGGCGTTAAACACCCTTCAGCAATGCTGGTTCCTTGTGGTAGCTTTCTGAATCACCAAATCCATGCCTGTTACTGGCATGTTTGGTAAAGGCCTGAATCCCATGGGCTCAAGGCTAGACCCTAATGGATGGAGCAAGTAAGCCTCTCTTCCTCCAAATACCAGGCAATGTGTCAGTTGCCAGCAGAGTAAGGCAGATGGGAAATGAAGTATAAAAAAAAAAAAACCACTGTAAATGCATTAATCCATTAATTGAGTCATTTATTCCATGAGACCAACCCTGACTGCACAACTGTATACCTGCAGGAGGTTGTACAACACAAAAAGTCCTTCTTTTCAAGTGCCTATTCTAGAGCCTTCAAGAGCAAACTAGCTCTGTAACGTAGATGTCTGCAGCTGTTAACATGTTCTGCAAACCTTAGGAGAAGGATGTGAATATCTTCCCCCTTCACTGACTGCAAATAGAGCATATGTTTGCATCTTTGTGTAAAAACTCTTTTGGAACATTTTATATGTAATGCAAAACATAAGCATGCCACACTCTCAGGACCTTACATGGTATATTTTTCCAGGAATGGCAAATGTTTCAAAAAACACTGTTTCAGGTATCATCACAAAGTCATTGCCTTACTCTAGCTTTTCTTTATCAGTATTAGTAATCTCTGGACTATCAGAGAACTAGACATATTTTTTCTTCTAATACAAACTTAATATTCAATACCCCAATTCAGTTTTGGTGAGAACTATAACCCTCTCCCTTTGAGAGGAACAGTCTGCTATTTAGCATACTCTGAATAAGGTGACTTTTTTAGCTTCTAGAGCCTCTAAAGTAAAAGGAAATCATACACAGGAGCTGTAAGAACAAGAATGGCTCAGACTGCAGTTTACAAGATAATTCAAAGTCTGTATAGACTTCTTATTCTGCTTTTAAAACACAGACAATAAGAGACATTAAAATCATAAGTATAATAATTTATTTCTTTTGTTGGTATTGTTCTCATTTCTTTTAAATCTTGTCTCAGAAATCTGTTTCACTTACTTGATAAATCTGCTTTCCTAACTACCATACTTGATGTGCTGGCTACTTGCTAATATTCTTTTCCATATAAATCTCACACAAACTAACTCCATTATAGTATCAGAAAAATGTCTGAAACACTTTCAATGACACAGGAAACTTCCACAAGACCTTTTATAAACAGGGAGAGAAATTAGCTGTAATTTTTAAGCATGGGCCTTGTGTGGGATCACTTTTTTCTGGCTTCCTTCTGACATTGCTTCTAAAGTTGTTCATTTATCACTAACCAGGTAGAAGTATTCTTTTTGTGTGTGTGTGATTTTAAAATGATGTATGTATAGACATAAATAATTTCAGGAGCCAAAAAAATGCCAGGGAAATTATTACTTCCAGTGCTAGTGTTGAAACAGTGCCAAGCCCAAAGTTTTGTAAATTGGGCTGTAAGTGTGAAATCCCTCCAGCTGTTAAAAGTATTCCATATCTAATTATATTCACAGTTTTTCAGACAGCTCTCTCCATTTGGAGAATCCTGAAACTACATACTGCGTGCCTGGAATTGAGAGCCACATACGTTTTGTGAAAAACTCCAAAACATAAAGAAAGCAAATAGTCAAAATAGATAAGCCACATATTTGTATGGTTTTGTCAGTGTTTTCCTATGTGGCTTTCTTTGTTTTCACAACATTTCTTTCTAAACACCATTTACTGTAATGTGCTCACCCTGTCATTCCAGATGCTGTGAACAGTTATATGTAAGGAAGTGCCTATTTTTTAAATCTATTTCTGAAAGAGGCTAAAACAACAGCTGCATGAGAGCAATGAACCCCCAAAAGGAGTAAAAGCTTGTTTGTAGTCACTGTTCCAGCCTTCAGAAACCATTATAAAAGTTCTTTATGAGCACCAAATAGTACTGTCAGAAAGGGGGGAGGCTGCTCATTTTTGGGGAATAATTTAAGCCAGAATGATGGGAATTGCATTTTTTTAAATCTGCTACTAAACTTCCTGACTGTATCTGATCCTCTGCATGTTCACATTGCAACAAAACTAGTTAGTTAACATACTCGTCACTCATTAGTAAAGATACTCAACGTAGACATTCTCCTGAATGGAAACCTAGTGATGTAAGCATTGATTAAAAACTGAGTAAATCCTGCACCTTAAGAGCAGCAGAGCACTGGTAAGAGTGGGAAGACATAAAAAACATTTGCTATCAAAAACATTTGCCACCATACTTTCCTTGTTCTCCTCTGGCTAAATTACAATTCTATGTATTCCCTATGTAAGAACTTATATGGTGATACATATATATCCACATATATACATATATATACATATATATTTATATATGCATCTGTATATATGCAGGTTTATTTATTCCTTTGTACATCCAACACTTTATGAAACCAATGGATGTTCTCCAAGACCAAGGTTCCTGTTAAAGACTGTTCATTTGTCACTTTTGTTTTGAACATAACCCCATTCAGTAAATATTCTAGTAATTTAAACTCAAAAAAAGTAATTTACCTTATTTGTTGTCCCATAAATATCACAAATACCATTTTCCACTCAAAGGTCCTTTGAATAATGATATGTGGTACTTAATGACACACACAGCTGGCAGCCTGCACAGTCTCACTCATTTTGCAATTTGGATGGCTCAGAAATTAAATGTATTGAAACCAAAATCCCAAAGAAAGACCGATTAGGTCACTCAAGTAAATTTGTGATGCCTTGCAAGGGTAAACCATTTTTTCCACAAGTATATTATACCTGGTAGAGGTGGCACCCCCACCATCAAACACATGAAAAATCCCACAATGTGTTACAAGCAGGGATAGCTTTTCTTCTTTTTCCAACTCATTTTTCTCCAGGAGAGAGTGACCACCCATCCCCGAAAAGGATGCTTGTTCCAATGCCATTTCCCTCTGTGCCCTGGGCTACACACCCTCCAGACCACTCATGGATTTGGGGGTGAGACACCCCAGCAGGATCAAGCTGCTGATGGGTCCCAGCTTTGTGATTCCCCAAACCAGCCTGGCCCTCTGCTGATCTTAGTTTTGCCTAGTGGGGGAAAGTGAGTAAAGAGAGCAGAGGCAGAGGCTGGCAAGGAAAACACAATGTATAGGGACAGAGGGCACGTGAGAGACAGCCCATGGTGTAAGTAGGGACTCAAGAGGCACAAGGGCAGGAGAACCTACACTTTGGGGAATGTATCTGAGAACTCAGGAGTGATTTTATGAAAGGCAGGTATGTAAATTTGGTTTGAAAAGACTTTGAAAATCAATGCAGATAGTAAGAAGAAATTATGAGATTTTCAAATGGCTAATGGAAAGTGCTCTGCACAGCAGAAAGCACATCTTGTTTCCATACCATGGTCAGGTGTGGAGTCACTGCACTGTTCCCACGGGCTCCTGCTCTCCCTTTCGCTGCTGTCTGCACAGCCCTTAGCCATGCCAGACAAACCTGAGGATATTCTGAAGCTCAATGCAAAATGTGGCAGCTATCCACACTCCTGATGTGTGTTACAAAGAGCTGGAAAGTGCTTAATAACACATTCTGAGTTTTACAGAACTTTCTGCCTCTGACAAGGCCCAGAAATAATGTGACTAATATTCTCTGGCAATCTCTGATCTTCAATGGCAAGGCTCACCACAACCAGAAAGCAGAGCAGTGTTAACAGCCATAGGAGTAGAAAATACTTCTACAACCTTTCATAACATGTTTAAGGTAAGGGTTTGCACATAGCCAAGGATGTAGCTAAATCAGAATTACTGATCTGCCTAAAGTTGGGCACAAGTGGAAAAGTTTCAAAGGTTGAAATGTTCTGAACTAAACAGTTCAGCATATTGACTTCCGTGTCCATTTATTATTCAGCTGCTTCTATTCTACTGCATGTGATATTCAACTGAAAATAAAATTCTGGATAATGTGTTCCATCCTGATTTAGGTTTTATTTTTTATATAGCAACCATAGACCATAGTAACTTTTGCACAAACCTGTTGATGAGTCATTTTAACACTGAAATAAGCAGAACTGACCCAGTTGTTTTCTCAACAATTTTTCGTGGTAATTGGCACATTTTTGTGAAGGATTGCATTGATGAATCATTTTCAGATATATTCAAGCAGTCAATTAAGAAAAGTGGAGGTAGAAAACTTTTTCTTAATTTAATGATTTTACTCTACTTCAAAATCTCCCGGTCATGTTTCTACATGCAAACTCATGATATTTATTTTGCTTTCCATGAGTCCCATTCATTAAAAAAAAAAAAAAAAAAAAAAAAAGAAATCCCCAAACCACCACCAACATATACATCTGGACTGCGAAACCACAACATTCCAGGCAAAGCTGAGCAAGCGTGCAGGCAGTGCACCCAGGCAAACTGGCAGCAGATTCCTGCCAAAGGGCCTGGGGAGTGCACGTGTACGCTGTGCAGTCAACATAACATCACTTCAAAGTTAATGCAAATGAAATCTGTTTGTTTGTTGACAATCAGTTCAATCTAACACATGGTATATTTAGTAGTTTTGGTTACTAACCTATGAAAAAGACCTTTGGAAAGTTTTTTGGTTTGATTTCTTTGGAGGTTTTTTTAATTCCAGTACATACAAACAGCTTCTCTTTGCTGCTGCTGTGGTTAATCATTGTCAGATTGTAGGATTGCCTTGATTGGTTTATATGTATTATATTTCAGTTTTCTAATTCTAAAAGGGTGTTTTATTTATGTGCTTGCCACAAACTATAAACACCCATTAAAAGTGTAGATAAGGAGCACTCTACAAGACAATACCTGCTATAAAATAGCAGTGAAATAAAAGTACATAGAGATGCTGTGTGTAGTAAACTAAGCTGATGCCCCAAGGTTTCAAGCACAGTAGCTGGGGCAGTTAGGTAAAATAATGTTTTAATCTGCTCAAGCTCCTGTACAAAAGCTGTGTGTTAAAACCCTGGCCAAGATGAGTCAGGGTATTTTCCCTAGGGACAGACATCAGGCTGCCAGCGTTGAAATGAGCCTGACATCTATGGCATCCTGTACCAATGAAAGTTTTCCAAGAGACCTAAAGACAAGGGATGTCTCAGGAGCAGGAGGTATAAGAAGACTTATAGCTAGGGGCAGAGAAGTTTGAAATTAGTTAGCTCTGTCTTCATCCATTCACTACCATGAATGGAAATTAAAAGTTATTACTTGGCATTTCCTTGGATTAATTTAAATATCTCTTTCTTTTGAACATCAGAAAGGCACGGATATTTAGAAGAGCCTGAAAAGCAAAACATAACAAGCTAAGTATTGCAGGGCAGTCCCTCTCTGGTGAAGGCCACAATTTCTCTTTCCGGTTTCCTATATGTTTTCTAGATTCAGCTTGTCTTCTAGACTTGTGTGTTGATCTTTGTCAAAGCTGGAGTCCATGTTAGGAGCTAAAGAGGCAAGTTTGAATTCCCAGAAGGGAAAAAGAGATCCTGGATCCTGAAGTCAGTGGTGTCTGGCTCCCAAACCACTTAGGAAAAATCTGACTATGTATTTCAGTAGCTTCCAGTGAAAACCTAATGATCTCCACGAGGCAATCTGCAAGCTGATTCTTGCCACAGGAGCACAATGGAGGCATGCCCACATTCTAAATCCAGTCCTCTACCAGTGCAATCTCCTTGCTGCTGATGCCATGTCCTGTAAGACCTCTTCATAGCCTGACCAAGCTCCCTCTATCAGGAGTTGATGCTTCTTTGGCTTCAGACGTTCTTGATCAACAACAGCTCTTGGTGGAAACACAGATGAGCTGAAATCATGGCATTAAAACACCCTATATGCATATAGTTTGTCAAGATCTTATCTTTTTTTCTCTTGCAATAACAATACTTATTTACCTATGCAGTCAAGGGAGACATCTATTGTCAAAGGCAAATATTGTAAATATACTCTAAAAATAAACATTTTCAAAAATGAACAAGAGAAAATATTGATCACTCATTCAGACTGTGTTATTGAACAGGAAATCAATATGGACTTTGGAGCTTGAGTAGTTTAATTCATTTCATTTATTTCTAAATTTTTCCTCAGGCCAGAAAGGATAATGTCAAGGTTCATAAAAACTGTGCTGTTAGCCCAAAAGGTTAAGCTACCATACCTCAGTATCCTCGCCATGATCCTCCTTCTGCACGGGCAAATAACACATGGTGTTGGTCACACCAACATGCTTCCTGTTAGGGCAAGAGTAATTAGCTTTTCTGCTTTTCACCCCGAGTGTCCAAAAGTGAAAGGATCATGCACTTCTAGTGCTCAACACTTTAGATTAAATGAGGTGGAGTTCCAAGCATGATAGAAAGCATTTCAACAGCAAACTGGAGACAAATTGGCAATGTGAACAGGAAGAATTTAGTTTTCAAGCATGTAAATATTGTCCCAAGTAGAATGCATGATTTAATTATTAGGCCACTTTATCATACCTGATATTACATTTGTGAGTTAGAACAATAGTACCATGTACAATTTAGAAGTGTATGTCATAGGACATACTCTCCCATAACAAGAGAAGAAAGTGTAATTGTCATATATGCTATGTATTGCAGTCAAAACCAAAATACTATCACTTAGGCCAGTGCTTTCTTATTATGCTTGCTGATTATGCATCACCAGGAGATGAGGAAATGACACTGTTAAAATAGGAGTGCTTCAATGCCTGGGTAACTGAACTTGTCAGCATTAAAATCTGCAAAATTTGAATATAATTAATTAAATTAATTTTGATTCAAGTCAGAATGAGAACAAAAGTATATTCTGTAAACCAAGCTGTTAAAAAGGTCTTTAGGTCAAGAAAACTGTAGATTTCAATTCCTTCATTTCAGACATTAATCTTTGTGTTGCATTATATAAAGTGTAAAATCAAAAATATATTTTTGTAGTAAAACTCAAAAGCACTTGTCATTCACTTTGGAAACAAAATATTTTTAAAATCAGCACATTCCTCAGAAACTTTTGATCTTGACAGAGCAGCGTATCTATTAAAAAAATCATAGCCAGAACCAGTATGTAGCTATTCACAACCAGAATAAAAATTCAGTTGACTTTTCCTTTTACCATCGATGTAGATATTTCTACTTTCTATAGCATATGTTTATGCAACTTTCTTTAAATTCACAAGTATTATGTTCCAGTCCTGCCATTTGTTCTATATGAATGGGTTATTGCACCTATGTATCCTTTGAAGTCGTGCCTGTTTAATAGATTAGTCAAGCATATGTGACAAATAGATTTTCTTTGTGAAATACGTTATCTAATAAATCTTTGATAGATGACAAAATCATTGGTGTATTTCTGTTTGGCTTCAGTCTTCCTCTGAGATCAAAAAATGAATGTTTTGATAAAATAAACAATTAAATATATTGTAACTTTTTCCATGCAATTTTAATGCTTAGTGTATTAATACACCCCTCTTACAGTAAAGGGAAACAAAAAATATTTTCCTGGATTTTAAAAAAATACTTTCAGCACCAATGAACTGCATCCATCGAAAACCTTACAAGGTCATTTTTCATGGTCAATGAAAGTGTGTGTAATTACTGCAATATTTACATATTTGGCAACTACCATATTGAGTTCTTGGATCTCCAGAAAATGGATAATGTAAATGTTCTCAAACAGAACACAACTAGTCATAGGATAAATTAAACTGTAAAACTACTTCCCTCAACTTGAAACATAGCAGTTAAATTTACAGGAAAAACAAAAGAGGAATTTTATTGCATATGTGAGGATGATATTTGTATACAGTAAATTTTATATGGCTTCTATTAAATAGATCAATGCTGTTAAGTTCTGTGTGTCTTTAATTAAATAAAATGTTTGTTTCTTTGCGGGATTTTTTTTTTTCTTTTTTCAAGTAAACTGTAGAGAGCTGTAAGGAACTTGGAAAAAGAGCTGCAGTACGCCCTCTGAGGCTTACAAGGGTCGAGTTTGCAGGAATCATCAGGAATGGGCAGATCCTTTACAATGTTAGAAACTGAGAAGTCCTTTCTTGTTCCCAAGTGCATTCAGTTCTACAAGTCATGCTCCAAGTTTGTATCGCAGATCTGCATGGGGTCCCAGGATGAAATCCAGAGCATAGGTTCCTCTGAGGGTCTTGTTTCCTTCTGCAATGCGGGGCTGCATCATCATTCTTTCTGTGCACCACATGGGAGTGGTCTGCAGCTGGTTCCTCACCTATTGCTGAGTATATCTAAAATTGTGCATGTGGAATGGGGATTGACTGCCTTCACTCAGGACACCAAATTTCACTGTGTGCATCTAAGCTAGTTGCCCTTTCCATTTATCTTGAGATAGCTCCCTCAAATAAGGAAGATGGTTTGCATCTGCTTATTTTCTTCTACCACCCATGAAGGAGGTTTGAAGTGGCCAGCAGAGAGCTGGGCTGTGTCAGCATTAGTAAGTAACTCAAGTGCAACAGGAAAAGACCAGGAGACCAAAGCAGCTTTGGTGCTCAGGCCCCAGGACCAGCATTGCATTCAGTTCAGGGGGGATGTTTCATCTCATGCTTGGCTGTCCAAAGGACCAGTCCAAGGTTTGCATCCTTATGTCCCCTCTAGGGGTTGCAAAGCATTTGGTCTTGGAAGCAGAGTTTCTGGTCTCATTTCCCCCTCAAGGAATCCAGCTTCAATCCACTGAAACTGCTCTGCAAACCAAACCAATGTGCAGTAAGAGGCAATGATCAGAGGATTCAAAACCATGCTGCTGCCCACAACCAAAATGCTGATGTAGGTGCAGCCTTAGCCAACTGTCTTTCATGTGTCTAAAGTTATGTGAGGTAAATCCTGACAAATTAATATAAGTTTGAACATTAGCTAAACATCTGTCTTTTTATGGATGTATTTTAAGACAATCAAAACTAAAGTGAAAGAGTATCACCTTTTTCTAGGGTTAAGTTCACCAGTTACCAGTGTGGCCTGTTGCTGCCATGATCACCTGAGGGGATCTAGAAGCCAGGTACTTTTGGGGGAGACCTTCAGGACCAACAATGTTCCTGAGGGTGAAAGAAAAGCAACCAGGAATTGAACAAACCATAGAAAAATAGATTTCTTTCAAAAATGTCCCATTATACTTTAGAATACCCGTTCCCACAAACCGTCTGAAGGGATGGGAAAATTTACATTTTATAAATATATATGGAACACAGGCATTTAATTTAACACATAGAGAACTTTTTGAACAAAACATGGATTTGAGCTGAAGTTACATAAACTCTTAAGTAGTAGTTTTAATTTCTCATCCATCCCTCTCCACCAAATAAAACATCTTAATATAATTACAGTGAAGCTGTGAAAATAGTTTGTTGGAAGAGACCGACAGTTAAGGTAGTGACCCGTAGCCTTCATCTAGCCAAACTCTATTTTCTAGACCTATACAACCAGAGACATTCTCGGAAACTGTGCATACATTTGTGTGTATGCATGCATAGCTGTGTGTAACAGAGCCCTGGATATTAGATTACGTCTGCATATCCTTATCTGTCTACTATGGTCTCTGCATCTCTAAAGCAAGAAGACATATTCTTGTATCTCTTTCTAGTATAATTTTCAGGGCTGTTCAGGCATAGGAGGAGGACTTTGGTTCTATTTGAATAGTACTTTTTAATTAGAAAATAAATCTCTGAGCATGATTTCATCTTCTCAAGCAGGCAGATCAGATATTTATACAAGCACATATACATTTTCCTTTATCTAACAAGTATGTCACGTTGTGGTCTCTGGCCACACGGCCCAGCTCAAGAATCTGTGAGGCCAAGAAAAAGAAATTCTTTCATTTGGCAGCAGTGGGATTAGGTTAAGACATAAAATGTAGAGAAAAAAGCCCTTTCCTGTAGAATTCCTGGTCTTGCCTAAAGCAAGTAGAGGGAAATATTTCACAAGAAAGCCTGATCTTGCAATCTAATTTTAGACATGATGTCATAGGAGCATGTACTAAATAACAGGAGAGAAGAGGGGGAATTAAGGACAAGGATAAAACTAATAAGAGCATGCATTTCTCCAGCCTTGTTCTTTGTGCATATTGGTAGCTCTGCTGATTATGAAGATGTAGTTATTAACTTATTTATTTAGTATTTATTTTTTCATATGTACTAATAAGCCATAGAAGCTCTGCCTGCTGTTGTGAAACATTTTCTCTTTTCTTAAAGGACAGTTTCTTTACAGGTATAATGAAGTAGATAGATATGATACATAAGGTCTGTTGGACTTTGGTGCTGATTTCTTCTGCCAGGTCCCATCCAGTGCCAGCCATCCAACAAAATCTGCTATGTGTACATGGCTGATGGGAAGCAGGAGGCAGAGTGAGGCCAAGCCTTAGGAGAGCCTTTTTCTCCTTGCGTTTGCTAGATTACAAAGCACAGCCTTCAGCTTAGTCCTGGAGGTTGGTACCGGGAGCAGTAATTGCAGAGGACTTTGCAACGAGCTTGGCCATCATGAGCTGGCCAGGAAACAGGTGGGGAGTGGAGACAGCAGGCATTTGGAGTGCAACAGCACCACAGCACTAGCACCCTTAGCGACCAGTAAGAACACTATTTTTGTGGCTGCTTCAAATCTCTATTTCCACTTTCTGGGGTGAATGACACTGGTTCCTACTTGCAAAATAAACCAGTTCTTTCTTCAATTGAGCCTGTGTTCCCTGCCTGCATCTATAGCAACTCTGTGCAGTGGATTAAGGGCTCAGCACAGCTCTTGCAGTGTGGGAGATGCTGCTTTGCCCAGAGCCCCATGAAACTGCATTCTTTCTTCAAGTGGATTTTGCAGTTCTCTTCAAGCCAAATCAAACATTAATAACATTCAATCAGCATTTCCATATGTAGATATTTTTATCAAACCACATTATCTTTCATTGTTATTTTTCAGTACTGCTTTGGTTTCTTGCACATATACCTATTGAGCAAAGTAAATAGCAGTGTAGCTTTATGAAATGCTACTTAACATTTATGAGTGTTTTTTAAAGTTTCTGATTTTGTTACAATTGCCAGTACCAGTAAATGTGTTTGAAGTCCCTCACATGTTGCTTTGTTTATAGTAGAAACACCAGATTTTGCTGAGGAGCACATCTCCCTATTAAAAAAAAAAAAAAAAAAAAAAAAAAAAAAAAAAAAAAGCTGAAGTTTTATTAAATAAAAGCCTTCAGAAGAGTCAGTTGCTCCATAACAGTTGTGTGCAAGAAAAAAAGTTTGTGTCCATTTTCATTAATGACCTCATGAGTTTTGCTAGTTAAAACTGAAAGCAAAGAAACCAGGACTGATGCTTAACTGGCAAGAAGCCAGTACAATGAAATTAATAACATATGCTGAAGAACCCATTTGTAACAATTTTTCCATTAAAAAAAAAAAAAAAGTGGCAGCTTAAAACCACTGACAGGACTGTCTTTTCTTTTTTCCTTTCTTTCTCTTCCTCCCTTCCCCCTTCCCCTTTACTACATGGGACACTTTGGCTTATGTCTAACTGTGCGGTACCAAACTTGTCTCAGAGTTCAGATTAATGCTTTATGCAATTTTAAGTGATCCTCTTGCAGCTGCTGCTCAGAGGAATATTTTAGTGAACGTGTTTGCTCTAAGGAGCCAGTGGCAAAACCACAGATGCAGCAGACTCCTCTTGGCAAATAACAGATGTGGCATCTGCTGTGTTCAGCCCATCCTCAGCACTTACCTTACTCCTGAGCAATGTGTGGGGCATGGCCCCAGCTCGCTGCCATCCAAACACGAATTCAGCTGTAAAGCACTTGGCTTGCAAGTTTTTGGCTTGATTGTTACATGAATTTATCTGGCCACATGCAAGTAAATCTTCTTCATTGTTGCATGCAGTTTGGATGGAGAAATGAGGAACTTGGCCCCAGAAAAGCTGCCTCAATCATTGCCCTCTGGGATATGTCACCTCCCTATATTTTGATGTCCTTTGTCAGACATTGTCTTCCTTTTGTTGTGGTTGGGTTTGTTGGGTTTTCTTCCTCTCTAGAGATTGTACTGTATGTTCTTTGAGGCAAAGCACTCTCTCTTGTTAAGTTCCCCATCAGATCTCCTCTCTGCATGAAACTCTGGGCACACTGGGGCTTCCCGGCACTTCTGGGATTCTCCCAACTAAGAGGGCTGGGTGCTACAATGGCGTGCACGAGCTAGAAATGGCTTTGGTCATTAGAGTCAATGGGAGGAGAACATCGTGTTTTCAGAAATCACTACTTGGGATACAGGAGATGCCTTGGGTTTTCAGAGTGGTCAGTGCCTTGGAGACATACTTTAAGGATACCTTGGTAGTTTTAGCTGGGCATAGGGAATGACAAAGAGGAGGATTGCCAGCTGTGGGGGGACACACTGCCTGGAGGTAACTAGATTTCATATGGGGAAGTGAACAAGTGAGCTGGAGAAGTGGCAAGGCATGGGAAGGGCTGGGGGAAGGGGGAAGGAAACGGAAACGGAAACGGAAACGGAAACGGAAACGGAAACGGAAACGGAAACGGAAACGGAAACGGAAACGGAAACGGAAACGGAAACGGAAACGGAAACGGAAACGGAAACGGAAACGGAAACGGAAACGGAAACGGAAACGGAAACGGAAAGGAATGAAGCTGTGAGAGTCCAACGGGGTTGCAGGTATTGAATGACACTGAAGACGATTCAGGAAGCAAAGTGGCACTGCACTGTGGGAGGAGACACCAAACAGACAAAATAAGAAAAAAGTGAGTTAAAGTTGCCAGATACTACAAATGCAATGAAAGTTTTCTAGGCAGCTAGTGGTGATAGTGAGCTGAGAAAACAAGTTAAAGCTTTTGTAACCATGGACTGAATTCCTTTTTGTGTAATCTCACTGACTACAGTGGATTGTACAAGGTGGTACTGTTCTGAATTTGGCCCAAAAATCAAAATGCAGTTAAGTGCAGCTATCATGCTGTTCTCTGACTTGGAAAGAAATTGCAAAGATTGTGGATAGGAAAATCTTCAGTCATCAGTTCATTGTATGACTTCAGTAGAAAAGGAAAACAGGTGGAGCAGAGTGGGGCGAGAAGACTGAGTGTATGAATGAGGAGAGAAATCCAAATTAGTTCCAGTGTTCGGAGACTGTATGAGGTGCTAGCTCCATTTCCTCTGCAAAACTGGACACCTTGGGTCTCCTCACAGAAATATACCATTGCTCTGGAGATGGGACAATACTCGAGAAACATTTGAGAGACTAAAACTGTTTTCCACCACAGATGGAAAAACAAAATAACAAGGTGCAGTATTTTTATAACTGGTGGCTGGCACAGGTTTGGTTGACACCACAAATATTATTTCTGATAGAAGGTAATAGACACAGCAGGTGTTTAAAATATACCTAGCACCAAGAAGAATGGAAACTTTCTAAAATATTTGGATGGTGAGAAGGTGTCTAGTTCACAGGATAATCACAGTAATGGCTAACCCGGCCACCCAATCTTATTTAATATTTGCGTTGCAGCCCGGCCAAGATGCCAGTCAGTTAGAGGAATGCTGTTGTGTTGAGCCTTGCTTGCAGAATTACAGAACATATCAGTTATAGGCTGCACACTACATTTTATTAAAAAGTGGCTGAAAATTAGGTGCAAAAATGACAATACAGAAAAAAAAAAGGTGTTTACACAAATTCTTTGAGTACAGGGCGGAGGCTGGGTTGAGGATATTTTGAAAAGGTGTCCTTTTCAAAAGGGGTAAGTAAGCTAACTCAGAGTTTTTAGGTATGATGTTGCATTTAGAAGGGCACGTGTTACAGGCATAAAAGGTCACCTTCTCTTCACTGTGACTTACCACGAATATTCAGTCTTAAGCCACATACCTATTAATTTTGAACCTCCTTCTTATTGTTATTTCATAGTTTTATTACAGAATGTCTGTTGTTCTGACCTAATCAAACCCCTGACTTCAGGAGTCTGTTTTTGCAACTTTCAGCAGTAAGTTGAAAAAATGTATTTCCAGGTCCATATGCATTACCATGAGTTATATGAAGCTTTGTGAAAAATGGGCTTATCAGTCTTGCCATCAAAAAGAAAAGAAGGTTGCCAATATGTGTTCAAACTTAAACAGATATGCATGTCAGACTTAAACAAATGACAAACGGGGAAATGATATAAATGATCACTTAGGTAAACAGAAAGATTTCACACACCAAAGTGAAACATCGCATGTTCAGATGGGCAAGCTCACTGTTTGATTTCAGTTTAACCTTCATTCATTCAGAAAATCAGGTTTTGAAGCAAATTCAATACTTTACAAATTTTACAAAACCAAAATTTTTCAGCCAAAACAATTAATGCATTAAACCTTGATTTGCAAATAAACTCAGCCCTCCAAAATTCCATTTTTTTTTTCTCAAAATTACTTAGATTCATTTTCTCACAAATTCGACTTAGAGCTTTTTAAGATAAACATTATTGAAATCCTGACCTCATTAAAGTCAATAACCAAAACCCCATTGACTGCAACAGAGTCAAAATTTTGTGTATGCGGTGAATTACTCATGAGAGCCCTGCTCAATCATTGTCTGTTCTTGTCTCCTTCAGCTGGTCATGGAAAGTGCAGGCGCAGCACTTGATTCCTAGTACTCGACTTCCAAAGTTAAATTAATACAACTTTTAAAAGGAACTCTGTAGAACAGCCTTTTCATTTTCAAGGAAGTTAATTGGATGAAAGTGAAACTGAGACTCCATTATTCTGCATTTTACTTTGGCCGTTTTTAGCCCCTCTTTTTTTTTTTTTCCTTTTACTTGAAAAATGCATAATGTGAACTTATATTCACGGATTTGCAAATCTCTCTTTTATATAACCATTAAAACAGTTTTTCTTAGACTTCTGCACATTACATAAAATTGTTTTTATAACAGTAATTTATTAGGTTAAGTTGGAGAGCTTTTACTGCTCTTTATATAAAAAGACCGGGCTGATTTTGCATCTCTTTAATGTGGCCCTTTAGATGTAGTAGCTCTGACATTCGAACTTACTTGGAATATTTGCCCAGTAGCTTGGTAATGTGCAAAATATGCCAAAGAAGCACCATTCCCCTCAGAAAAAGGACATTGTGCACTTCTATATTCTTGCTCTATGCATATCCCAAGGAGTAAAAATGCGTAGTGAATGTCCATAGAAAAAACATCTGATACCCCAAAAGACGGTTTCTGTGGCTTTCAGTTCTGAGATAGATCTGCAGGCCACAATAAAAAGGCTGTTTGAAATAGGGAAATTATCTGCTAAGAAAAAAGGCTGAATTCTGTTATACACTTAAAAAGGCTAAGATACAAAAATGTAATCAGCTGTTAGAGATCTAGTGGCAGGAGGAAAACTCACACAAATGCATTTTACCCCCCTCCCATAGGAAGCCCCTATGCAAGGTCATGTCCTTTCCACCTCACCTATAGGATATCCTGCAAGAGACAGCTCTATGTCTGTCACCATTGTAAAAAATCACCCATTGACCAGGTTAGGAAAGCAATTTAGGTCTAACAAGTAATTGACAAGAACTCTGTGCAATGATCCGGTCTTCCTTTTTCTCCATGCATACTTTTAAGGACAGAGTCCTGTCTTTGACTCAGATAATTTAGCCTGGTTCCATAATGACTTTGTAAATCCAGAATGAGGTGACGTTTCCAAATTTTATTTTATTATTACTGTTTATTGAAGAAATGCAGTAATGCAATATGGAATTTTCACAAAATCACAGAATCGTAGGGGTTGGAAGGGACCCCAAGAGATCATCTAGTCCAACCACTCTGCTAAAGCAGGTTCCCTACAGCAGGTTGCACAGGAAAGCATCCAGGCAGGTTTTGAACATCTCCAGAGATGGAGACTCCACAGCATCTCTGGGCAACTTATTCCAGTGCTCTGACACCCTCACAGTAAAGAAGTTTTTCCTTAAGTTTGTGTGGAAGACATGGCCCAGTCTGAAATGAAACACAGGTGAAAAAAATATAATTGTATACAATTACCCAAGACAATAAAAGTCTTACTTTGTATCTCCAGGCAGGTGGTTTGGCATATAAGGTATTCTTCCTCTCTTTATTTCATTCCTTTCAGGATTGGAAAGCACTAAGGAGACTTATCACTCATTCAGCATCTCTGTGGTGAAGCCCAGCGCAAGACAGTCACAGGAATTTGATGTCATCCTGGAGCTGAATGAAAATCCTAATATGATCAGAGCTGACTACACTCCCTTTAATGGTGAAGCTGGCATAAGACTTTTCCCCTTCAGGAATTTCTACAGTTTCCTAGTTTCCAACTTTCCGTGTCCTTTTTCAGTTGTTTGTGGGGCTGTGCTTTAAAATTGGATCAGTGAGGTGATGTTAGTTAAAAAGAATTAATTTTATTGTTATTTTAATATTTGTTGAGCAGTATTTGACTCTAGTCATCCCTTACTCTTACATTTCTTGGGGATCTGTTTGACCTGAATATCAAAGACACAACGTGTCATCACTTCCTGTGGTGGAAAATAATTTCAGAGTTAAAATTGTGCAGGGGGCTCGAAAATGCAATCATGTAACCATATTTTCAGCTTTTGATATTGTGTGTTGAATGATTTAATGAGATGTTTGTGGGTTACTTTAACTGGGTCTGAATTCTGGCTTGCACTTCTTTGTGGTCTGTGTTGTAAATTTGGAACTGAGCTCTACAGAAGTGAAAGTCGGTGCTGTATGGCATGCATGATCTAACATGAGGCTTAAGTCATTCTAACTTTTGCTGAACTCTACTAACTAGCCATTTTAGGGCAAAACAGCTATAAATAATATAATTTGCAAGATGTAAATCAAAGTTGCAAATACTCACTTTAACCATTCAGTCTAACAAGGAATCAACGCTGCATACTGTAGCTGAGATGAATATCTAAATTAATAGGCATGCCCCTACAGTTCACCCTTACAGATCAAGTTGCCTGGCAGGAACCGTAAAGCAAAGTGGAAGACTGAGATAAAATATAAGTATATGCATTCTCTCTGGCTTTTGAAATCGCTGAAAATATGAAAAGTGATAATGAACTTTATAAGCACTTCCTGCACTATTTCACAGTCTGTATTTCATTTTTGTGCTATAGTAAGTCTTTTCAGTACCAAATTGCTTTTCACTGGTGATTTATTCATTCTTAACTTGAAATTCAGGACTTTACTAATACACCTCACCACATTTTTTAAAAAAGTGAGCTAACCTTTAAAGAAGCACAACAAGATTTATCGTAGAAGCTGTGTTTTGTCACTGTTTAAAAGTGAAGACATGCGGTGAAATTTTTTTTACTAGTCTGAAATTAAATGCTGCATAAAAATATGTCTACTAAAGTGGAAAAAAACAACACATACTGAAAAGGAAGGCTTTTTTTAAAAAAAAAAGTCAGGAAGTTCTTATATTAATTAAAATTTGGCATCCTCTGAATTCCTTTTGAACTCAAACAGTGAAGAACCAACCTATATGAATGAGGATATTATATCACTATCCCTATTTCTGATGGAAGAGTCCTCTACAATCACAGCATGTAGCAGCAATTTGCTTTGATTCAGTCCCTTAGTTTACACTGATAAAATCTGTAGCTTTGTTAATACTTTGTTCAAGTAGGTAGGCAGAGCTAATTATGTCTCCTAAAGCAGTGTTTTGCCTTCCAGAAGGTGTCTCTTTCCACATTCACAGAAATGGCCTGTCTATACAACCTTCTGATGTACCTTGGATGACTTCTGCTGATTCATGTAGGATTCAGAGCTGTCCTTAAATCTCAGAGCAAGAAAACAGGCCTGGAAGAGGCAGTGCCATTTGGCAGCTGTGTTGCACGGTACTTGACAATTTACTTGGTGGGGGGGAAAAACTAAGCAAAAGTTAGTTCTGAACTCAAAACTAGGGAAAAAACTAAATGTGAGGGATTTTCTCATTTACACCTTTGATGACTTACAAAGACTTGTGGTATCGTTTCAACAAAGCACTTTGGCATGTGGTCAGTTATAAGAGGGCAAGTCCCTCTCTACTCAGCAAAGCCCTTGAGCACATGGTTAGCTTTAACCATGTTAAATGGCTCCACTGGAGTAAAATGAATGTAAAATGATTTAGAGCAAGACTTAAAGTTAAGTCCATGTTTCATAGATTGATAGCATTTAAGGCCAGGAAGAATGATAATAATAATGTAGTCTGGCCTCCTTCATAACACAGGGCCAAAGGATTTTGCCAAGTGCTCTCAATATGAAATCCACTGCTGCTGCCTAAACCATAACTGTGCTTTCAGAAAAACAGCCAGCTTTGATTTAGAGACTTCACAGGAGAGAGAATCCATTGTATTCTAAGATAAGATTTTTTTCAGCAGGTAAGATCCTTCATTGAAAAGAAATAAGTGCCTGCATGTTAATCTGAATTTGCTGAGATACAGCTTCCATCCATTAAGACCTTTTCTGTTAAATTAAAAACTCAGATTCTCCAGTTTTCAGGCCATCATTATATCAATTCGTAATCTGCACTTTTTAGTGACTAAAATAAGATGCATTTTCCTTTCACTTCTGTTACTGAAGTTGTGTTTGTAGCTCTTTTCTGAATATTTTCCAAATTGTCAACATCCTGCTTAAATGTGAACATCAGAAATGGGCAGAGACATCCTAGTAATGATCTTACTATTTGTCAGTAATCTGTAAAAGTAAAATGCCTTTGTTTCTATCTTCTAGTCTTTTCCCTTACATACATCCAGGACAGCATTTGCTGATTCAACCTCTGTGTTGCCCTGGGAGCTCTTGCTCATCTGCTTGCACAGCAAAATCACTAAATCCTTTTCTGAGTCACTTTGTGCCTAAAGACTGTTGACCATTCTCTAAAATTAATCAATATTTTTAATTCTTAATGAAAGGTCTTATTTAACCATCTCATATGGCATTTAGTGATACAGGTGAGGCCAACTTACTAATCAGCCCAGATTTCTGTGCAGTACTGATATGTCTTCATTACTCATAACTACCAATTTTGGTGTCATTTGCAATGGTTTTGTATCTTCTTCTATACCCTTTTAAAGAACTGAATCAAATGAGGAAAAACTATGCTAGAAATGTGACTATTTAATCATCATTTATTATGCATATTCACTTTTTTGAGATGCATTGCCTACCAGAGGGGAGGAAGAGAGAATAATGTATGCTATGCTGTTTTGTATAGAAATAAAATCGACTAGTCCCCAATGTAAAAGAATGAGCCAATCAAATACATAATGAAAAGCAAAATAGACCATAAAAATTTCTTATTAATTAATAGTGTTGGTGGCAAATTTTTCATCTTGAAGTTATTCATGTGAACTGTTTTAACAGTAACTATTTCCTACAGCTTTCATCACATGGTTTTGCATGAGAAAGTGGTTTCCATTTTTCCAGATTTAGGGGCTTTAGTTAATATCATGGAGAAGGGCTCTTAAAAATACGTGGAGATTTAAGAATTGATTGATTGCACTGCAGATCTTTGACTGAAAAGAGACAATGTGACAATGTAACAGCAAGAGATTAATTTTAGCTTAAGACATAACTATGCCACGAGCAGTTAGCTTTTAATTGCCTTTCTTAAAGGTGATTATTTCACAGCTGGCAGCTTTCCCCTTTCACTTTCTTTATAAATTGTAATTATCAGCACGAGAAATTAAATGGACTTCTATAACATATGTGAAAAACAGGCTCAGGCCTGACTGACTCAAGCCTATTCATACAGTCTTTCTGTAGCTATGGAATCTCATCAGCTTCAATATATGAACAGTAAAAGCTCATTACCAAGTGAGATGTTAAGAAGAATGCCTCCTAAATGCAAGCCTGACACTTGAGAGAAAAGATTTTTATAGTCCACCAAGTCATTTGCCTCCTCGCACAATTTGCTTTTCCTCCTCGGGTCTGAGTTTTCAATTTATAAAACAAGAATAATAATCTTACCTTCTTTTATAAAGTGCTTTGAGCTCTGTCATGGAAAAGTGCTTTGTCAGAAGTAGAGTTTTTATGCAGACTGTCTGTAGCTTCAGTCTTTCCAGAAGGGGGGTTTACTTTGGATAAAGACACCTATGTGGAGACAGGTCAGTCTGTGCTCTCTATCGGGCAACTTCTGGATGCTCCTGTGCATGTACCTCAGCCATGCAGAGGAAAGTTGGTCTAGAAGACTGACAGGTCAGTCTGTAATATAAAGAAGAATTAAAACAGGAAAAGAGCCATTTATTTACCTTTCCAGAGGTCCAAAGGTGAGAGCAAGGGACTATGACATGCTTGGCTTAGTTTTTATATAAAATCCTCTCCATCTCCAAGCCCTGTTTTCAAATAGCAATTGTTATCCACCATGGAGGAAGGAATAGGTGTTAAGTAGATGAACACTGGAGACTCACACAATGCCTAGAGAACTTTTATTGCTGGAAGAGTGCAGGGTGGAAAGCAATAAAGATCAAAATCCTCAACTTCTACACAAATTGTAACTTACCAAGCAATCGCTTCATCACTACCACATAACCCCAAACTCCCTGCCTGCTTCTGCTGTTCCTACAGCCTCCAGGGCTTCAGTGTGCTTTGGGTTTCCCTCTTTTTTTTATTCTTTTTTTTTTTTTTTTTCCCCAAAAAAACCCCCATATATCATAATGTGTTTTCTTTCTTTTTTAATAAAAATATCAAAGGAATACTTATCAATGACTGAGGAGGGAGAGCTGCGGTGCAGTCTATTTTTTAACTGGAACATGCACCATGCTGTGACACACTCATCCAGGAGCAGGAGAAGATTGATGGCTAGACATGTGGAGAGAACTGCCACTGATTGAAATCAGACAACTGCAAGCTGTGAGAGAGATCCAGGGGAAACCATTTTAACCACAGTGGTCCAGTCTTAGCACACTTGGACGGGGTCTTTCCTCTGTCTGAAATCTGCACTGCGGGACACAAAAAAACTAGGCAGTACAGTGAGGCCAAAGGCAAAATATGAAACTACGACAGCTTGGAAGATATATGGGTACGGCTCTATCTATCTCACCTCTGTAAATTATTTCCCTCACTAACAGATAATAGATCAGAAATTACATTCCTCAACTACCAGTCATCTTCTTATACCATACAGATTCTTTAGCTAAGACCAGAAGAAAGAAAAGAAAAGGAAAAAAAAAAAAAAAAGGCAAAAAAGCTTTCGAGTAGGGGAAAAAAGAACTGGAACAGTACTAAAAAACCTGATTTTCAGAAGTGCTGAGCACCTGGAGTGTCAATTACAGTTACTGGGGGCTGGAGCTGCTCACCACCTCTAAAGACATTAGACTTCTGCAGTAGAAAATCATGAAGTATTTACTTAATTCAATTTTGGAAATATATCTTCTATTTGCTGCAAGATAAGAAGAAGTTAAAAAAGTGATGTGGAAAGGCATGTTCTCTAGCACCCATCACCGGGGCTGCCAGAGTGGTGTTGGTAGCAATTGTGCAGCCATGCACTTGCACCCAGATGTTTTTATTTCATTACAGGTGTCACTTTACAGCCATTAGCTAAGCAGATTGGCCAGGACCAAAATGCCTCCTTTTTGTGTGTGTGCATATGTCTTATCACTAGATCTTGCTTCCATTATTCAAGTCTTTAAAAAAAAAAAAAAGGAAGGGGGAAAAAAAAATGGAAAGAAAAAATGAGAAAAGAAAGGTTTTAAGTGCATTATGTTTTGTGGCTTGTCTCTGTCCTCTAGCCAGAACAGTCTGAAATAGGTTTTATTGGAAATCATTACTTAAATTCCAGTGCTGAGGAGAATATTGATCTCTTGTGCATAATAGTTACCAGACTGCCGAAAGTAGCAGAGAGGGCTCCAAGCAGGCCGACATAATGTCAGTGACAAATCATTTTTTTTACCAGTTAGGATGCTGGTTTAATATCCTGCAAAGGGCACTTAACACCAGCCTTTTCATAGCATCTGTCCAGCCTCAGTGGTGGTGGCGGCAGAGGGCTGTTCCTTGGGCAGTGGGCTGGCAGGCGTGTGGGAGACCTGCGTGGGCAGAGGCTGCTGGCGGAGCCCCGGCATTCCCCCGCTGCCCCGCACGCGCTCACCAGCTGTCCCAGCTTCCCAGGGCGCTCCTCAATTTTCTAAATATGTGCCCCATAAAAATAAAATTTTGGACAGCGATGCACCGAGGAGCCCCGTGCCTGCAGTGCACAATTCATTCATAGCGTCCGTAGCCCATTATCCCCACATTCCTCCCACTGAGCTATCAATTTCATCTCTGGCCAAACTGGAATCTAAATCTTGGGAGCACGGCGACACAGCAATGGTGTGGGTATGCCGCTTTCTTCCCCTCCCTCCCTCCTTCCCTCCTTTCTTAACTGTCCTTTTTTTTCCCCACCCTGCAAGACATATGTTCGTTTTGTGTTCACAGGCATGAGCTCCTTGGAAAGAGCCATATGACTAACTCTAGATTCACAGATTTGATAGATTCCAGGGGAATAAAAATTTGTGACTGTCCATTAGATGCTACATAGAGAGAACTACACAGGGAAAACTACAATCTTCTTCTCAAATAGAAATGCCGGTTGCTCAATACATCTCGCATGCATCATTCTCACAGGAAACCATGGGAAATCAGTGTTTTGCTAATGAGGTTTCTGCTCATCTCATAAAATGTGTGATGATTTCTATAACTTTCTCTGTGTTTGTCATTTCAGTAACCAGAGGCACAAAACTTTCCACAGATATCAGTGGCATTTAATTAACATAGTGCCTTGGACACCTGTCCCCGTACTGTGAGAAACTATGGGGAACAGTTTGCACCAGTTTTAATCAAGCCAGCAGCCAGCGTGCTGTGAACACACTCAGAAGGGTACCAACAAACCACAGTCAATTTGACTCAAATCTCCTTTACTCTGTTTTCCCCTAAATGGATAGCCATTTTGAAGCTATCCTCTCAAAACTATCAGAGAAAGGCTAAACCATTGCACTGCAACAACAAAACAAAAAAAAGCCTGTTCATATGAAGGAAATTGTGACAGACATAAAAAGAGATTTTAAGGACTAATGAAGGAGCTGACAAAGCAATGTCACCATGGACTTCAAGGCTGTTATCTACAATCAGATCTACTATCTGCTTGTTATGTTTAGAAAATAAAATCCTTTTCCTGCCTATCAAAAAAAATTCTCACCCAAAGGGGTTTGTTTTTTTTTTAAAAGGCATTGGTAACTTATTAAATGAATAACTTTGTTTAATCAGTAACAGGAAAATCAATAGCATTGCACCTCAGATATTCAAAACCCATCTGGACAGTGTTGAGCAACCAGTTGTAGGTGGTCCTGCTTGAACAGGGGAACTAGACCAGGTGACATCCAAAAGTGCCTTCCAACCTCAATCATTCTGTGATTGTGTGATTCAGATTAAAGATATGTGAAATTTTCTTTAATTGGTATTAATGTGGTTGCACATTTCTAACACAGGAGCACTTAAAGGTCAGGGTGGAATGCTAATAATTTGAGACAAAAAAAAGGTTATTGTTATTTTACAGTGTGAGAAGCATGTAGAAACCCAGTGCTAGAATTCACCACATCTAATATTAGCTATCTCAAAGTTAGGCATTTAGTCTAAGACAGAGGTCTAGGCTCTTCTATAATCATGTCTCTACAAAAATAGCAGAGATTGCTGGTGTGACCCATGCCTCTTGTGTAGAGTGGACCCTGAGGCAAAGCTCTTCCTTCGTTCATGCTCAGGGTTTGTCTTGGAAGTAACCTGGGAGAAAGGTTACCTATGCAGCATAGACTATCAGAGATATACAGCTAGAGGAGATTTAGTTCATGCTGAATCTAGAAAGGGGGGTGAAATGTCTTCTAGCTGCCGCATGATGGCCAGAGCCTAAGCAACCAGCTTAGAGCAGAAATTCCCCTTCTAGATGGTAAAGTTGGGTGAGACGGATCTGGGTCCTGATGACTTGCTTAAGAAAGTCAATTGCATAGAAGGTGCAGGGCAGAAACAGGAGTTGAATTATGCTTTCCAAATTCCAGTTTGGCAAGACAGAATTTGCTAATGATGATCCCCCACTATGAATATCTATAGGTTCTTGTTTAACATTTTTCAAAGCAGAATTACAGCAATTTAATGGAATCTTTTCTCTTTTCCCCTGAATTTTCTTAATTTTCCTTCTGAAATTGAGAGATGTATGGAACATGTAAATGATACAGTAATCTTGTGAGAATTCATATGCAGTTTCCAGAACAGGCATGCTACAGAATCATTACACTATTAGCATCTATCTGTAGTCCCCTAAAAATCATTACAGCTTTTAAAGAATTCTAATTAGGCATATCTGAAGCACCAAATCCAGGTGGATTTTCACCCACTTCCAATAATATGGCCACTCTGAGCCCTTGTTGAAATAGATCATATCTCTGGAATCTAGCTGTAACGGAGATCACGTTCTGACTTATCCCATAACCTCCAAAAATAATGTTAAGTTGCTCTGATGCAGCCTGTTTTAAAGCTCTGTGGGGCTTACAGCTGTGTGCCTGTTAACATACCCTCCCGTCACTTTCATTCAGTAGTTAAGAAACATAGCATTAAAGCAGAGAGGAGAATGATGAGATGGGCCATTCTTCTCTTTCCCATGTAAATACTTTTAAAGATTTTTCTGTGTTTGTTTTGTACTATTATGGTACTTTCCTGCACAAACCCATGGAATAAGGTGTCTGCTTCTTACCTGATGCAGTATGGAACCTTAGCATTATGGTGGGGAAAAAAATATCATTTCTAACCATAATTTTGAAAACACACACACACACACACAGAGCCATTCTTTTCTTAAAAACTGTTCCAAAATGTGTATTTTGAGGTCAGCAAAGTGTCATTTCTATAAAAAAGACTTGTCACCAACTTATACAGTACCTGAATCTACATTATATCAAAAAATCTCTGCTATTACTAAATCTTTCTGACAAACTAAAGTAATCTATACATACCACATCAACATGGCCAGGCATAAATGAATTAAATGAAAAAAACTCAGTGGTTTTGTTTTTCATACAGATCACATCCCTGAACTCAATATAAAGAAGAAAAGATTTTGTAGAAATACATAACATAGCTGCACCAACTTTAAACTTTCAAATTTATATGCCTACTCCCCAGTTTCAAGACTGGTCTGTATGTTTAGAGTAGCCTTAAATTACTTAATGGTAAGAATATAAGGGGTTTGTTTCACAGACAGCTGGTATAAGGACTCATTATGTTGTGTAGATCCATGGTAACGTATATCACATGTAATAAAATGACTCAGACTTAGAAAGCAGTAGATAAAAACTCAGATAACATTGAAGTGAATTTCACACAACATATCAATGATCCTCCTAATTCAATAGATTCTGAACAAAGACAGTAAGATACTCTCATAGTTGAAGCAATTGTTTGATTTTTTTTTTTTTTTTTCCTTAAGCTTGGGTCATTTTAAAATCAAAATTGCTACTCATGGACCTAAAGCTAGGCAAATGCTAAATACCCTGCTGGTCAGTCACAGTCTGTAATGTTTAGCATGCCCTCAAGCTTTTAAATCTGGGGCTAGAAATGGAGTCAGTCAAGACTCAATTAGAAATATTACTATTATTATTATTTATTATTATTAT